>NW_006239130.1:356889-357085 GCF_000226075.1 Solanum tuberosum
CTCTATGCTCTTCAGGCTCCCCAGGACCAGGAAGATTCTCCTGATGTGATCACTGGTACGTTTCGTGTCATTCTTTAGATGTTTTATAGTGTTAGATCCAAGGGCTACTCTTACTTTTGCAACTCTCTTTATAGCAGTCATCTTAGGAGTTAGTCTAGAAACTCCTTCAGAACCCTTCTTAGTCTCTACCCCAGTT
>NW_006239130.1:358591-390553 GCF_000226075.1 Solanum tuberosum
GTTTCAGTTTTGCTAGACCTAGTTGGGGCGTGTCCCAGCATTTCTAGTTAGCTTAGAGGCTTATTTCAGATATAGTTAGATTCAGCTTAGTATTGAGTTAATATCTTCCTTGTATTAAACTCATCAGTTATCATTTATCTCAGTTATAGTATATGGGTATTCCCCATCTTTTCATCTTATTTATGATTTAGCTTCCGCACAGTTTCTATTATTCAGACTATCTTTAGTATGCTCATGATCATGCCAGCAGGGTTAGCTTGGGATCACTTGTGGTCCTAGGTCCCGTGTCCGCGTCTCGGGGGTAGCTTGGGGCGTGACAATAAAAGTCTAAAAGTAGCCGAGGGATCTTAATAAAACATTTACATCTATAGGGAACTATCAACATACCAGTGCCTTCATTCGGAGAGTCTTCTTGGTCCTTTCTAGACCGGAGTGCATAGAAGCGACCATAATTTGGAGTATTGGGACTCGGACCACTAAGAGAAGCTTGCTTCACCTCTCTCCCATTTTCAATGAGTGTTGGGCAATCTCTCATTTTATGACCTTTGTTTCCACACCCAAAGCAACCACCCATGTCGTCTAGGCACTTACCTGCATGTTCCTTTCCACATTTGGCACATGTAGATCTTTCTAACAAAGAACCGCCTCCGTTTTATCTTCGAGATTTACGGTTATACACCCTATCCATGTTGACCATTGGGGAATCATTGGAGTAATCTTGGTTGGAGGACCTCTTTTTAAACCTTGGTTGTCCCTGTTCATCAGACCTAACTCTTTTACCTTTATATTCTTTCTCTTGAGTTTTGACTCCTCAATTTGTTGGGCATACACCATAATCCTAGAGATATATATGTCATGATGGAGCTTTGCTGCACGACATTCTTCAACAACTAAGTCGAATACACCCGTCAGAAACCTACTCATTTCATCCCTCGGATCCGCCACCATAGATAGAGCTTACGTGGATGGTTGGGTAAATTTCAAGGCAGACTCCTTAACACTCATGCTACCTTGCATAAGGTTAATGAATTCTTCCACCTTAGCTTCCCTCAACTCTCAGGAAAGAACCTATCAAGAAATACTTTCTTAAACACCTCCCAATCTATGGGACCCGCTCCTACCGGCCTATTTCTCTTCCATTGATTATACCAAACCTGTGCAACACTCTTTAATTGTTAAGTGCCTAACTCCGCTTTCTCTACCGAAGTCACCCTCATGGCATCAAGTATTTTATAAACCTCTTCCATAAATTCTTGAGGATCCTCTCCCACTTTGGAACCAAGAAACTCGGGAGGGTTCATTCTTGCATAATCCCTCAATCTAGAAGCCGCGGAATTCATATTCACCAGAGCTACCATCTCTCTATTGAATTGATCCGTCATGGTTTGAGCTTGAGTAGTCAAAGCTTAGGCCAACATTTGGAGAGACGACCTAATTTTCGCATTCGACATATCTGAAGGATCAATTGGAGTTTGGTTAGCTTGAGGAGCTTGATTACCTTGAGGTGCTTCTTGATTGACATTCTCACCCTCCACTCTTCTTGCGTTTGCCCTTCGTATATTAATATCCTGAAGACACAAAAGACGGATTAGGAGAGGGACTTTATAGAGCTAACCTCTATGGCACGACTTAAGAGTAATGAAAGAAGTCTAGTTTCCTAAACATCTTATAGCCTCTCATTCATAAATGTGGCGCATTTCACACTATGAACAAGACTCTACTAGACGTGGCTTATGAGACATCATCCAAGAATCATTCTAAACCTTGTGCTCTAATTACCAAGTTTGTCACGACCCAGGGGTACACCCTAGATGTAACATGGTGTATTTGACCCCGAAGGGGTCTCATACAAGCCCTTAGCATATCATAACATAGGATAAAATAAATAACGCATAAATTTTAAAACGTTATCCATAAATTGAAGACTTTTATAAAAGCAAGTGGAAGTCTAGACTTTTCTCATCATAGCAATCTATTACAATACTTGAATAAAAAATAGGATCACATCCCTTTCAACATAATCCGAAAATGAAATACTTGAAAGAAACTACAAATGACTCATACTTCCTCAAATCATGAGGACTCACCAACTAGCAAGGAGAATGAACAATTCCAAGCTCTAGCCACAAGACGAACCAAATTGATTGCCAATCCCTCCAGTTGGGGAAAAATGTAGAAAAGTATGGGTTAGTACAAAAATTAACCAAGTATGATAGTCATGCATAAAATCATGAAATCATGCCAAAAAGGACATTTTAGTTGAAAAACATGCACTTTACGAAGTTTGAGAATAATCATGCACATTAGTATAAAATCATAAGTCACAAGCATATTCAACATATAGATCATCATAGCACAATAGAACCATCTCTTAAGTAACTCTAAGTCATTCTTGTGCAACACATAGATAATATCCCATAATCCCATCTATACTAAGTACCACTTTTACGCCACCATATTCATACTTGCCATTCTTTGATATCATCCTTAGTTAATACTCATAGACAAGGAAACATTCACTTTTAATAATTTGTATCAAGGAAAGCAACTCATAGCAACAATCCACATTAAGCATATTTCATTTCATAAACCATCATAACAAAAATAGGATACACCATAACTACTCTCAAAGCCTACGTGTGCAATGCATGAATGAGATCACACACTCCCAGCCACACTAAGTAGTGCTTCTTGAGAAGCCATAGTTCATAATCATTCATTGTGGGGGTAAGCCTTAACCGACATAGACCATGTGAGAAAATCATGAAATCCGGTGTTACCCACACCGAAAGGGTGTCCTACTTGCCTAAGGTAGAACCATTAATTTAGTTGTTAAGTGGACCCACTAGCTAAAGACCTATGATGGCACATAGTTATGGGATAAGGAGATTGCTACTAGATACCCCCCTCAACTCACGTATGGGCATCCATCTAAAGAGATTGCTACTAGAAACCCCGCCTCAACTCACATATGAGTTTCCATCTCAATCAATATCCACTCGGTGCTTAGCATTATTCCCCACGGAGTACTTAACATTTCATTACTTGAGTTCATTATTATGGAAGAATGTATCAACACTCAATCCAACATTATTTATAATATAGCTCCTAGATTCATTAGGTGAGAATAGCCTTTCAACTTAAGAATCCCCATATTGTGAAAAAACCTTTCACAAGATGTCATCATTCACAATTGTATAATTGAGAATAGCCTTTCAATCAATACAACATCACTATCATAATCATCGAAACTTCATTCATACATTCATATGTGTGTGTGAGAATAGCCTTTCAACAACACCACAATTACATCATAGTCATAATCACTTTACTCTCAAAGTGTTCTTAAAACATATACATAAATCTCATACCCATGCATAATTATCATAATTTGCCCTTCAAGGACCATGGATCATAGTTCATCAACACATCTAGAATCACTACATTAGACATGGGTGATAACATAATTCAAGTAATCAATTCATTACATTCATAATTCTATAACATTCTACATACATCAATCAATACCCACACTTTATGATCCAATTTTAGAAAATACGGTAATTCATGGATTCTTGAGGAATTCAACTTAAAATCATGTAAAATCATCAATATATTCATAAACAAACATAATTCAACCTTTAAAAATGAATTTGAAAGGAATCCATGATATTGAAGTCACACCCTATCTTTTGGGCTTTCTAGTTTTGAAATTGGGGGTTTTGGAGGCGATCCATGGGTGAAGGCTACCGATGTATGAAGAGATACCATACCTTATTGAAGATTTCCCACGAATTTGAGGATAAAATCTTGATTCTTCAAGCCCAAGCTCTAACTTTCTTCTTCTTCTTCCTTAGAGTTCTAGAGAGAGAAATTTTGGAGAAGATGAACTCTTTTGGGTTTTGGGATTTGATAAGGTGAATGGGTTGTTTAATGACTTAAAGGGCTTATATAGGTGTATAAAACTAAGGCAAAACGGCCTCATTTAATAACTACCTAAATTGGAATTACGTAAAATAACCCCCACTTTAAAGTGGGGTGCCAGGCCTCACGACCAGGTTCATGACCGGTCAAGGGCACCACGGACCGTCGTGGTGCCCGTGGTCCCTTTTCCAGTAGCCACTCTAACTTGGAAATCCCCCCATAAGGTGAAGGTAACCGCACGATCTTTCCCATGGGTCGTGGTCTTCACCACGGGCTGTGAAGTGGCTCGTGAAGGAGAGCCTTTCTTGGGGAAGCTTTGTGAGCTCACTGCCTCACCACCACGGGTGGCACCACAGCTCGTGGTGGCCACCATTGGTTGTGAAGACCCTCGTGGTCATGGTGGGCAGTAGCTTGGCCAATTTTGGGTAAGCCTTGGCCTCTTGCCTTGGCCTTTGCCCATTTTCCTTGGTTCTAGCGGTCTTCCCCTGACGTTAACCCTTATGTTTAGGCTCTAGTTTAACCTACTAACTTTCGAGGTGTTACATAAGAAGAAGAAGAAGAAGAAGAGGAAGAGGAAGAAGAAGAGGAAGATGAAGAGGAAGAGGAAGAGAAAGAGGAAGAGGAACAGGAAGAAGAGGAAGAAGAAGAGGAAGAGGAGGAAGAGGAAGAAGAAGAAGAAGAAGAAGAAGAAAACAAAAAAGAAGAAATAGGTGGTTCAAGTGGTGGGGTGTATGGAAGATGAAGGAGTGGGGTGGGGATGGTAGTACAAAGGGATTAAGGTGGTAGGGTATGAGGAAGATAAAAGAGAGAAAAATTATTGGCTAAAAAAACCTTCTGTAGTAACCAACCAACCCCAAGAAACTCCTTATATTAGCTAGAGATCTGGGTCTGGGAAAATTCTGCACTGCTTCAATCTTATGAGTGTCAACTCAAATTCCTTCGCTAGACACAATTTGGCCTAAGAATGCCACAGATTCAAGCCAGAACTAACACTTAGAAAAGTTGGCATATAACTCTCGATCTTTGAGAGTTTGGAAGAATATTCTGATATGACTAGCATGGTCATCCTCATTACTCTAATAAACCAATATGTCATCAAGGAATACGATAACAAACATGTATAGATATGACTTAAATACTCTGTTCATAAGATCCATGATTGTTGCATGAGCGTTAGTCAAATCAAATGACATAATAAGGAACTCATAATGACCGTAATAGGTCCTGAAAGCTGTCTTTGGGATGTAACTTTCTCTCACTCTCAGCTGATGATAGTTAGACATGAGGTCTATCTTAGAGAAACAAGTGGCACCTTGAAGTTGGTTGAAAAGGTCATCAATTCTCGGAAGAAGGTACTTGTTTTTTATGGTGACCTTGTTCAATTGGCAGTAATTGATACATATCCTAAGGGAACCATCTTTCTTTCTCACGAATAAGACTGGAGTGCCCTAAGGTGAGATACTAGGTCGGATGAAATCCTTACCAAGAAGATCTATCAACTACTTTTAAAACTCTTTCAACTCAGCGGGATTCATTTAATATGGAGGAATAGAAATGGGTTGAGTATCAGGAAGAATATCTATTCCGAAGTCTATTTATCTCTCAGGAGGGACACCGGGAAGATAGTCTGGAAAGACCTCTGGAAACTCACTCATAACTGGAACTAACTAAATAGGTGGTGTCTCAACACTAGAGTTATTAACTTGGACTAGTTGATAGTCTCCCCTTAGAAACTAACTTTCTAGCCTTAAGGTATGAAATAAAATGACCTTTAGGCACTTCGGAACTACTCCACTCTAAAACTGGCTCATTAGGAAACTGAAACTTGACTCCTCGGGTTCTACAATCGATTGAGGCATAACAAGTGTGAAGCTAGTCCTTGTGATAGACAAAGATGGTACAATCACAGAAGACTCTTTCTGCTAGAATAGACTCACCCACAAGTGTGGAAACAATGAAGGGCTCAAGAAGTTGTTCATGGGAAAATACCAAACCTCATGGCTACATAAAGAGTCATGAAAGACAAACTCACACCTGGATCAAGTAAGGCATAAACATCAAAAGTAAAGACTTTAAGCATATTAGTGACAACATCTGGTGAGTTTTCCTGATCCAACGACTAGCTATGACATACAGACGGTTCGCACCTCCCATTGTTGGTGATGTAGCTAATCTCTGGGTATATCTATTTTTTGGAGCTGCTGAAGAAGATTGGTATGTATTACCCCATTACCCTGCCTGTTTTTAGGGCACTCTCTCATAAAATGACCCGTCTGACCACTTGAAGTAGGTATTGGAGCTATCATGACATGCTCCTTGGTGGTTCCTACCACACTTAGTACATGTAGGGGTCCAAGTAGCCCCTTGTGCCACACTACCTTGAGACTAAGTAGGTTGATCTATGATATTGTGGAGTTCTGGTTCTTGTGATCATTCATCTTCCTTGGTGCAGGTGACTAGCTGACGATGGAGCAGGTCCAGGTGACCTCTACTAGAAGGATGACTGATTTACATTCCAGGTCTTCTGTTGGTCGGACTCATTGATTTGTTGTCTTAGGCCTATTACTGCAGAACTCTTCCCTATCCTCCTCCACCTACTATACATGAATCATAAGCCTATCTATATCTATATTGTAACATCTCAGAAATATTTTGAGCTAATACTCAAACCATTCTTTGTTGTGAGTAGGAATTTACCGAGGAATTTAAATTTTCTTAAGTGTTAAGGTCACTCGATGTAGCACCTTGAGTTCCAAAAAGAACTAAAGAGAATTCATTCGTAAGTTCTTTTAAGTTTTGGGTCAACTTCAAACGACTATAACTTTCAGTACATGATGATTTATTTGGCCCATAAGATATCAAATGAAAGGTCTTTGGATTATCTTTCCAACTCCACCAAGTTTTCTAATTTTCAAATTTTGATGAGTGAGATATTTCCGTTTGAAGTCAACCTGTCCAATTAAGGAAAGTTACCTGAAATTATGAAGGGTATTTTGGTATTTTCCTTACCCCTGCAACTTTAATAGTTTTAGTAATAATTTAGGGGTCTAAACTGATTAGAATCAGTTTCATTCATCCCCAATATGGTTATGGTATTAGAAGAGAGTTCAAGAAGAAAAAGGAGGAAAGGTTCAAGGCGTTCGTCGAGATTCTTGAGTTTTGTTGCGTATTTTCGCCAAGGCTTTGATCCCTAAGAGGTATGTAAATTTTCATATTGTTGGGTTTGTAGACACGTAATTTTTGACCGAACTTGATGTTTTATACAAAGTTTAGGGCTTAAATATTCCGTTTATATTTGAATTAAAAATTTTAATTTCTATCTTATTTTAGTTAGTTATTTTAAAATATTTGTAAACTACAAAAAATATAGTCACATTTCAAGGTAAGTTTTATTTTAAATGGTTAACAAAATGTATGAAAAGTTACAAAAAATATTTGTTTTTAAATTAGATTTAATAAATAAGTTAGTATTTCTTAATTATATTTTTAGATTAAACTATTTAACTCTCCTTAAGTTTTTATCAGTTCAAAATAATCAGCTAATCTTTTATTATATATATTAAATTTTTTTTTGCACACTCCTCATTTATCCTAACTACTGCCAAATTCCCTACTCCCTTAAAGCTCTCACCCACACCCACATTCCACTCTATTCTCCACCTCCCTCTCACACTAACTAACAACACCCTTATTTTTTATTTTATTTTTCTCTTCTCCATGCCTACACCTATCCTAATTCCTATATAACACACCTACAAACTACACCCCTCACATATACTAACACACACGACACAACCCAAGAAATAAAAAAAAATACACACACACAAACGTGCAGCGAAAAAAGAAGAAAGAAAGACCCCCCCTCATTCCCACATATCACCAACATATTACTATATGAACACACCCTTAAGCAGCAACATACAAAAAAGAAAAAGACACACAAATCTGTATACTACAAAAACACACACATGTACACAAAACCCATTGTTCATCCCAGACGGATATTAATACACACACGACACAATCCAAAAAACAAAAAAAGAAGAAGAAAAATCAGCAAAAAGGAAGAACAAAAAATATTATATCATATACACTTAACACAAACACACGCCTAAGGAAGAACAAAAACAATACCAACAGCCATACCAAAAAAGATCACATCCTACCCACACAAAACTATACCCACACACGTAGAAGAATCAAAACATTTTTATTCCTTTAAACCCCACACCCCCTAGATTCAAAACAATCCATTTCCCACCAAAAGAACACGTCAAAATGAAAAAGAAAAGAAAAACACCGACGAAAAAAAAGAATTGAGTTCGAGGTTTTCTTTGTGGTTTCGAGTTCCTGGTTCCAACGATCTTTTCTTTTCGTGAATTAATTTTCACAAGAGGTATACTGAATTCTATTTTTTAATTTTATGTCATGATTGTGCAAGAATTGATTCCAATATATTGAAGTTGTTCATATTTTGTATATGTTTGACTCATTAATATTTTTTAATGTAATTAAATATGAAATATATGAAAATTTTATATGGTTAAATTTAGAGTAAAAATATCATACCTGGCTATTTCTTGTTTTTAAAAAAAATGTATTTTATTCATGTCTTTTGTAATGTATGGTTGTTTGATAACGTGATTACGCCATGAGTGATTGTTAAAACATATTCATATTGTCCCGCGTTTAGTTAGATTGTTAAAACTTATATAGTTAGTTAATTTGAAATTGATTGTTGAAGGCTTAGTTTGCTATTAAACTTATTCACCATATTAGAAGATCATCTTTTTTAAGTGAGAGGAAAAATTATGGTTGTTGATAATTTTATTGAGTCAAAAAGTTTGTTTGGTTAATTGTTTTGAAAGATAACAAAAATGGGTAGGTCCAACTTTGATAAGGAAAATAAGATCTAAACTTCAATAAAATTTTTTATCCGTTTTCATGTAGTGAAAATGGTTAAGCTTGTAAATATAATTTAAAATAATATTAGAATTCATTAAAGAATTAGACAAGTATAAACACGTTTTAAAATATTATTTCAACAAAGAATGTGGTTACACATCTTTTTTTTGAGACACTAACAAAAATTCAAGGATGTGGTGACACACCTTGGTCAAATTATTTTTAATAGTTAACTTTCCTTAAATGTACACTAAAATTTGAAGACTGAAAAAATATTAGGTGATGCACTCGAGAGAAGAAATCGGTTATGTTTCTAAGCTATTGCATGTCAAAATCGAGAATGCAGTTATGCATCTGGTTTAAGAATAGTAAAATTCAACAATAAAAAATATAAGCGAATCATGAAATGTAAACACAATTTATCCAAAAAACAATTTAAAGTAAGTATAAGTCAATAAGAGCGACCGTGCTAGAACCACCGGACTCGAGGGATGCCTAATACCTTCCCCTCGGTCAATAGAATTCCTTACCTAAACTTTTGTTTTCGTAGACCAAAACTAAAGAGTCATTTCCTATTGATAAGGGATTCAAAATGGTGACTTGGAACACCATAACTCAATTCCAAATGGCGATTCTGAAAATAAAATAATTCCTATTCAATATTGTCACTTTAATTGGAAAAACCCTATCCCGCGTGCGAAAATAGGGGTGTGACAGGGTTCATTCACCCACTCTCCAATCATGAATTATTATATGAATTTCATCCATAAGTTTGGGTATATTGAGTTCTTGATGAGTTTCTTGAAGTTTGAGTTTCGTTCTTTGATTAATGAGGTTTGATAAATTCTTGAGATGAATGTTAGGAGTTTGAGGGTTTTGTTCGAGTGGATTTTCATATAATTAAGTTGGGTAAACGAATCTAAGGGAGTTGGGAAGAAACCATTCGATTCTAGTCGAAGTAGGGTCAGAAAATGAGCAAAGAAATTCATCGGGGTTTTCTGGGAATGGACTGGCGTGCCCTCCCACCATTGGGCCAGCAAAGGTTGTATGTAGTTTAAGGGTTGGCTCCCTGCACCACTCAGTGCCCCAGGGTCACCTACGCCCACTCCTTCTCTGTCGTTTGGCCTGTCCGAGTTCCTTCAAAAGGTACCTTTACTCACCCTTGATTCTTACTACTCTAAACTACTTATAAACATTGATAAATAATTCCTAACATGAATCATAACCTAGAATTTATATTTCAAATTCAAGGTAGAGTTAAGAGGCAAGTTCTGAGAATTCTTTCGAGTATTTTGAGAAAGTCCCTTTGAGTCTTTTTGAAAAGTCTTATACAATTATTAATAACTTGTTTCAAGACTCGAGTAATTGAGTATGATAATGAGGAGAATGTATTCATGAGTCTACATTATCATTGATATCCTTGAGCCGAGTCGTTCATGCCCATAAATTCCGCATGAACTCCATAATTTGAGTGTCTTTGAGAGGAGTTGTATCTTCAAGTTCTAAGTTCTCGAACATTCAGTTTTAATCCTTTTGAGAGTATATTCCTACTTATGGGACTACTACATGTTACCCATGAAGTCCTTGAGTTGAGTTGTTCATGCCCATAATTCCATATGAACCCTATTAGTTGAGCTCTTGAGATGAGTAATAACAATGAGTCCTTGAGTTCAGTTATTCCTGCCCATTATTCCACATGAGCACTATGAGTTGAACATTCTCAAGATGAGTAATATCCTTGAGTTTTGGAGTTGTTGAGTTACGAGTATTGAGTCTACATATGGTTATTGAAACCCATGAATTGAGTCGTTCACAACCATAATTTGGCATGAACTCTATTTTGAGAAGTCTTTTACAATTATTCATAATTTGTTTTAATACTTCAGAATTTGAGTTTGAGGAAGAGTAGAGTTGAGTTAATTTTCTTTAAAATGATATATGGGAACTAAGTATTCCCAAGAGTAAATGTTTTTACATTCAAGATGAGAGGAAACACCAATTTCCAAAGTAATTCATGAGCAGTTTTTAGTACTATCTCTTTTAAGAGAAATCTTTTTGAGTAATAATCTAAAAGTTGATGAAGAGGAAATGTTTTCTTTAAAACATATGAGCTAAGTTATATTTTTAGGAGTAGTATTGAGAAACAATATGGGAGAGAGTTCTAACAACTCACATCCTCCATAAACAATGTAGCCAACGTGGGTAGAAAGGGTCATACTTTTTAGATGATTACTTATTGTTTTTTAGCATTGACTAGTGGATCCACTTAGTGAGTAGGTTCTATACCCTAGAAAAATATAGGACAGTTCTGGTAGTGTGGGCTAGACGATGTATCATCACATAGCTCATAATGATGGTTATCGGTTAGAGAATCTCCCACAGAGTAATATTTTGTATTTTTATATACAAACTGAGGTCTTATTGTATTCTTCAATACATTGAGTTGCTATCTATTGTCTTAAAAGCTTTCCATATATTCCATCTTTTATTGGTGTTTTATCTTGAGTTGAGTATCTAGAGTTGAGTGTATTATAATTGAGTTGAGCCCTATTTCTCTACGTTGAGTTGAACTATGTTTCATAGAGTTGAGTATCTTATTGTTGAGTAGAGCCCTATTTCTCCGAGTTGAGTTGAACTATGTTTCATAGAGTTGAGTATCTTATTTTTGAGTTGGGCCCTATTTCTCTGAGTTGAGTTGAACTATTTTTCACATCGTTGAGTATCTTATTGTTGAGTTTAGCCATATTTCTGTGAGTAGTGTTGAACTATGTTTCACAGAGTTGAGTATTTTATTGTTGAGTTGAGCCCTATTTTATGATGCAGTATACAAGGTCATCAACAGAAGCTTCGGTTATTCCACTAGCAGTTCGAGTTAGCTTTGGTGAGCCTTCTTACTTTTGGAGGATTCCATTTACTTTTTAGATTTTTCAAGATGTCGTGGTTCTTGTCCCGACTTCCATCTCTGTCATTTAGAGGCTTCATATATGGACAATAGAGTTTGAATAGTCTATTTCATTTATTTTGTTAAATGTTTCTAAGACTTGAGTTGCCTATTTCTCGCTAGTTGAATATCCTATTATATTCATAGTTAATCCTTTGATTTAAAGATTTGTATTTGAGTTCAATAAAAAAAATTCAGTTTTGAGCTTTTGTATGCTTGAGTTAGTCTTTCGCTTGTAGTCAGACAGGATGAGGGTTTGCTTGGGTACCAACAATGGTTCTCGAGTGGTGGCCACGTCCAGGGTGTAGACTCTGGTGCATTGGGAGCCTCTTGACCTTAAGGATTAACATTCCTCCTAGCAGGACGTCCTTTAACAGCTTCTGACACGCATAAGCACGGATAAGAAGAACTATATTGAATTGAACTCTATCGCACGAATAGGAGTAAGAAGAATGTGAAATGTTTTTAAATGTCGTAGCCTTCAAATTAAAGATGTGGCGCGCATCCCACGGATAAGAAGGACTCTTCTAGAAACGACCTCATAGACACCCTAGGACTGTTGAACTCCGTGCTCTGATACCAAGTTTGTCAGGCTCCGAGCCTACACCCTAGACGTGGCCAGCATTCAAGAATCATTTCTGATCCCCAAGTAAACCCTTGGCCCAAGTGACTACTTAGCGGAAGACTCACTCAAACAATAATATGCTTAGAATAGAAATCAATCTCAAAGTAAAACTCACTAAGGATGTCTGAAAGTACTCATTGTTATAAATAGTTTGCCAAACATCTCAAAAGAAAAGGGAAATACTGAGAGACTCCTCAACTCTAACTATCTATGAAACCTCTAATACTAGGATATATTTCAGGAAAAGACCCATGACAACTCAACACTGACAGACAAATATATGTGAAATCCTCTGGAAAGCAAGGAGGCTCACCAAATCTGTGAACTTTTTTCTAGAGAAGTTTTTATTGGTTGTATGGTGGATTTGATTGGTAAGCTTTTCCTTCCCCTACTCTGTGTATATATGTATACTCCCTATACATTTTTGTCATAGAGACTTTATACAGTATTAAGTATTAACATTATTAGCATAGGCTTACCTTCACGCTAATTACGTCGACATGTTTGACGAAGAAAAAAAGAAGTCTTTTCAGAAATACCTTCATTCCTTTTCAATTCTCATAGTTGAGTTATTTTCTTATTTTCATGGTGTCAAAACAAAGCGACAGATACCCATTTGAAACTGAGTTAAAGATTTTGTTCGAGTTATTTGGTCCATTGTCCAGGTTCCGTCAATTTTTTTGCTGACGTTTTGTTAGGAGTAGGGGTGTCAAATGGGCGGGTTGAGTTGAAATTGGAGATTAAAAAATAGGTTTAAATAGAAATTGGGTTGGGTCGTCGATCAACCGTCAAGGTTTACTTTGGGCTTAAATGGGTTGAGTTTAAATTGACTTAAAAATAAGTTGGGTCTTGACCCACCCAATTTGACGCATTTAATCTCAATTTTAATATATTGTTATTTAAGTTTTATAACCACAATTTGAATTTCAATTCAAATTTTTTTTAAAAAAAGTTACAAATGGATAGATAAATCAATGCAAATACAGAGTCTTAAAACGCATTAAAATTGGAGATTAAATTGGGCTCAACCCAAGATTCTCTTAAATTGTAAAGGCCTGAATGAGTTGAGAATGAAATAAATTCATGTTTTTATTGGAGATGATTTTATTGGTTGTATGATGGATTTGATTGGCCAGCTTCTTCTTCCCCTGCTCAGTGTATATGTGTATACTCCCTATACGTTTTTGTCTTAGAGTCAATGAATTCAGAAATGAACTAATATATCGATGAATCAGTTCATTTATATTTTCTTCCAAAATTCAATATAATGACTTTGAAATTATCTTTACTTCTCAATTTTGTCATTTTTATGCTTTAGAAATGTGGTGAATGTTTAAAAATTTTAAGTGGTTAATTAATTATAATTTTTTGAAATTTTGGCCTGCATGTGTGTACCTCAATTGAGTTTTTCCTTTGATTTAATAAATCAAAAGTGTGATGTTTTCTAATCTTCCTAAAACAGTTTCCTTCCTTTTAGTTTTGATCTACTCAAACTTTTTATTAACAATTGAGATAATGAGTGCAAATGAAATATAATTCTATTGGTAGTGAAACCTTCTTTTCTTAATTCTGATGACTTTTCTGGGTAAAACAATATATCAACTAGGCCTTGTTTAGGAATGGTAAAGATGATATTTTATAGTAACACAATCTAACTTTAAACCACTACAAATATCCGTAAAAGATTTTCTACATTTATTTGATAGTTACAAGCTTCGTTATCTCTATACATATAGATTTGGTTATAGATGGATAGAAGGGGGAGCATATTTCATTAAGGAACAATATAATTGGATATTTTAAAGGTAATATAATTTAACATGTTCGAATAAGGCATCAGAATCTAAGAAATTAAAAATAATACTTTAATATTTCATGCATCACACATGTATATATACTAGTATTAGTTAAAAAAGGAAGTAACATATTGCCTTATTTTACCAAGATGTGTATTCTCCATATAGGTACTGACTTAAAAAGCCTGGCCTTTACTACCATTCCTGTTATGTACTTGGCCTCTCACTTGGGGTGATAGTTCCACTTGATTGTATGTAAGGATTGACCTCCATAGGACAACTTCACTTGATCATAGCTACACTTTAGCTTCATGTAATGAATCCACTAGATCGTAGTTTTCCGGCAATTGAAGGAAACAAACAAGACAACATCAGTAGGAAAAAATGGAAATGGGCATTCTTTATGTAACACCTCGGAAGTGTATAGCTCAGTTGAAAGTAGAAATGTAG
This sequence comes from Solanum tuberosum, assembly GCF_000226075.1. Classification (NCBI taxonomy): domain Eukaryota; kingdom Viridiplantae; phylum Streptophyta; class Magnoliopsida; order Solanales; family Solanaceae; genus Solanum; species Solanum tuberosum. The sequence goes on from NW_006239130.1 coordinate 373,233, forward strand.
CAAAATTTGGTGCAAAAAGTATTGGTGTAGTGGTTCATAATGGCTCGTGGAAACCTGTGGTTGATGCCTTAAAATTTCTGAAAAATGTTAAGTCTCAAATCTAGTTGTACGGGTCACCCTTACGACCTGTGGTTAGGAACACAATTCTTAATTGGGTCTCGTAGATGTAGTCTTAAGGACTAAGTTATTTTTGTGCCTTGAATTGTATGACTAGACTTTACAAGTTCTACTTAGTTCTACGACTCATAGATGGTGTTTCGTAGTTATCCCTGAAAGATTTGATGATTTCATTACTGGGTTATATGGCTAGCCAATACGAGGCGTAAAAGGAAACATGATTTGTACTTATTGTCCATGGTTCGACTATTCTCCATAACCATTCTACGAGGAGGTTATATGGGTCGTATAAGGAATGACGGGTCGTGAAAGGGTGTCATGGATTATAGTCAGAGGCTTTCACTTTCAGTCAGTTCATTGACAGACGGATAATACGGTCAGTAAAAGCATGTACGGACCGTAGAAGGTGTTCATAGAAATGTCTGGTAGTTATTTTCTTAGGGTTATTTGGGTCTTTCCCTACTCTTTTAATTCCTATACGATATCGTTTTAAGCGTGGTTTGAAGAGTATAACTGATTTCCCTAAGACCCTATCCACCCCATTCACCCTCATTCTCTCAAACTCCAAATTCTCGCTCAAGTTTTCTCTCCCGAGGAAGAACAAGGATTACAAAGCTCCAAGGGTTTCAAGTCTCCTCTTCCAAATTTGAATTATGGTTTCATCAAAGTTTGTGGGAACTTCATCAATGGGTTATTCTTCACCCATTGAGTCCAAAGAAACCTAATATTTTCAATTATGATTCTCACCCCATTCTAGTGTGTCATGATTTTCTTATGGGTTCAATTATTTTTAAGTTTATTCATCATCATTGATATTATTATGCATGATTTGATCATAATTCAATATCTTTAATGATATTTTTATGAAACCATGCTACACAAGTTATTTATGTTTATGAATGAAGCTATGATGATATACATGCATTATGTTATGAAGCATTTTATGGATGAAGTATGCTTTCAAATAAAGTATCAACATGTTATATGAAATTATGGTGCTTCCAATTGAAGTGCGCATGGTCAGCCTAAAGGTAGGATATGACTTTCCTTCCCCTAGATTGAGCTTGAATGTATGAATTCGTATTGATTAGCATGAATTGGGGCAGGTACCTAAATGTTCTTATTACATTTCTTAGAAACCATGTTTTAGGCTTGATTTGATATTATTTCCAGTGTAGTACAATGCTAGTTGAGGTTTTGTAATTGTCTTCATCTTGTGATTGACTTGTATGTTGTTGTGGTATAATTGAGCAAGTTTTACCTTATGTAGGCTTAGACCTTAGACTTATGACATTTATGTTAGGCTTTGATCCTTGTAGACATGCGTAGCAAACTTGAGTCTGACAGAATTAGCCTTAGTTTAAGCGTTGCCCCAATTTTGGTGACTTTTTGCCCTCTCCCCCTCTTTTTATGGCTCCATTGTGATATTCAAGGTTTTGCGCTTCACTAACTAATTTGGGATTGGAGTCGGCTCGGTCTTGGAGCACTGTAATGTTTACTTAGGAGTGGACATCGTTCCATGATAGTATTGTGGATTGATAATTTGAGATACTTTTTTGCAAAGAATATTTGGAATAATTCTCATGTGTGAATGCACATTTCCTAAAAAGATATGAAATATGATTTATATCTCACAATTTCTAAAAATGTCAATATCACTCAACTTGACTAATTTGTATGAAAAATAGCAATCAAAAATGCTCTAGAGGATGCTTATCTCAACACACATTGGACCTCATATATGAGCTACTACATTCTATGACACTTGATCGATTTTTAAATAATGTTACAAAATAATCATTAGTACAAAAGATAATCAGCAACATTAGTAACTAGTTGTTTTTATGATATTTCGAATTAGTTGACCAAGAAGATGAAGAGCATTGTCAATTCTCATCCTGCTTGATGGCGATATAAAAGATGGAATTATTTTTATTAAATCCAAACATTAGAGTAAAATTTGATATAAAAAATATTTTTAACAGTCAAAAGTGAGTTGAAACATATGTTATAAGGTTTTCTCCAAATATAAATTATAAGGAAACTATTAAAAGAATTGAATAATTTTTATACTCAAATGAATAATAAATTTACTTATTCATGCATTGTAAGGACTAAAATTAGAAATTATTAATAAATATGGAATGGAATTTTTGGAAATAACTATTGGGCAGGTCAACCCATAATGGTGCTAGTAAGCCCGTTAGCCCATTAGGTTGTCCTCCTCCTTAACCCTAATCCTTATAAATGAATACACCGTTAAGGATGTGGAATAAGAGGGAATTTTTCACATTATTTGACCTCTAGGGTTTACACAACAAAAACACTCTTTGCATCACCTAAAGGATATATAGTTTTTTTAAACATGGGGATTTTGTGAAGATTTACGACGATCGGTGTTAAAAGTCATGGTTGTTGTAAATCTACTACCTCTATGGAGAAACCTGTAAGTCTCCTAACATGTATTTACCAATTGAAATACTACAGGAATAAAAAATTCCTTGAAACAAAACATGTATTGTGTTTCGAACAAACACCAATGCCAACAAAAGAAACCATTCTACAAACATGTGGGTTCACATTCTCAACAGTTATGTTTCTAGTAAAAGATTATTTCCTTTATTTTGTTGTTTCAATGATAATCTTTGTGTTTTCTCTAAAAAATTTTGGAGTTTTCTACCCTTTTTTTTTTGGCAATTTTTACTTTTTAGAAAGTCTTTGGATGTTTCTTGTATATTCTTCCAATCTTAATTCAATGAAACTCTATTATTAGAAACATAAGAATATTTCATATAGTAAATCTTTTAGTGGTCCAAGAAGAATGCTTTTTTACAAATCAAAAGGCATCATAAGACAATTCTTTTTTATTTTTTTTGTTTACCTTATACTTGCTTGAATCTTCACATATGAATTATTGTTAAGATTGGATTTTCATTCGCAGAGGGTTTACCTTTATCCTTTAATATGCCTGAGGGAAGGATATGTTGTAGCAATACTAAATTTGTCCATGTGTGACCTATAGATCAAGGGTTCCAGAGATGAATGTTAGAATGAACTTGACATGATTTGAGCCTGGAATATTTATTTATGTAAATATGTGTTCCTACTTTTACTAATCTGTTTGCTTCACTTAATTCATGTTAAGAAAAACATAGCTCAGCAGCCAATCGGAGGCATATAAACACGAGAGAGACATTAAATTATATGCATTTTCCCTCTAATAGTAAAGGTCAGTTATTATGTAATGGTGAGTTAGATTCTTTCAAAATCAAATTGTGTCATTCATTTTTTCCCTTTTATTTACCTATTATTTTGCAATTAGGTAACAACCCATTCCGATTGTTATGGGTTGACCAAATGGTGATAAAATTGTGTCAAAAAAACTTTTTGGGTAAGACTTAAAAATTCTAGGGTAGGCCAGTTTCACATGGAGTGTGAGTGAGGCGAGGTCTAGGGAAATCCGGGAATGATTTAGGTGATATGTCTAAGATTGGTTTATATTTTCTAGTAGCTAAGATATTAAGCAATTCTTATCAATTCTTTGAATCAAAATTGGATGAGTAAAATTCCTGGAATCGAACTAGGTATGAAAGGGTTAGTATGGGACATCAAGGGTCGCATGTATGTTTCAAAATGGGGGTTTTTTGGAAAATTTCTGAGTCTCTAATTTTGTGCAAGCCGGTATAGATGGCATCAGACCGCTATAGCGGGATGTCTGTGCAGGCTCTATAGCGGTTATGTAGGCATTATGGCAGGGGAAGCCGCTATAATGGGTTGGGCTGCTACTGTAGGGTAAATTAAGGTTTTATGCAGAAAAAACCTCTAAACCTCTTATTTTCTGTAACTTCATTCTTGAGTGAAGGGAAGGCGATTAAGGGCAGTTTCCACATGTTCTTAACTAAATTCATTGTTAAAGGTATGCTTATTACTCCCCTATCTTCTAATATTCTTATTCCTTAAAATCTAGGGTATTACTCTTGGGAGAGGATTTTGACTTGATTTAATGGTGGGAAAAGATCCGTCTTGGGAAGAATGATCATGAATTTGCATACGGGTTAGGATTTGAGCATAATTCAGGTATTGTTAGGCCGTTATTTATTTATTATGGTTTTTACTTATTTTTTCAAACCAAGAACAAGCCAAGGCATTCTAAAGGGCGAATATTTGGGATCTTTAACGCATTCATGCTTGTTTCGGGGTAGGTAATGGTTGTTTTTTCCAAGTTATGTTGTTATGCATGTCTATTATGTTGGGGAGAACATAGGGAAGGAATATGAAATGACTTCATGTTGATAATCTCATGCAATAATCTCATTTATTTTACTTGTGTATTCAGCTCGTCCGATTAAGTCAGTTATACCCGCTTCTATGAGTGGTTATTCAGGGGTTCCACAATAGTCTCTAACTCAAGGTAATCAAAGAGCTTCTTACTCATCAACTAATAGGATCTCACTTGACCACAAATGCTTCAGTTGTGGTGAGCAAGGACATTCAAAAGGGAGTGTTTCACCGACAGATGGTTTCCTAGGCGCAACAATAGGTAAAGGAAATAGTACCAGCAGGTAGAGATAATAATGCAGAGGACATCCACAGGGTGGGCGAATAAGCGATCAGGGAGGTCGTGGAGGTTAAGGAAATGGAAATGCAAAAAGAGGAGATGTGCATCCTAGTATGGGGCTTCCCATAATGATGACAAATCTCCGTATTATGCTTTTCTGGGTAGATAAGAGGTTGACGAATCAGATGCTTTGATAACAGGTACTATTCTTTTTTGTGACCAGATAGCATCTATTTTGTTTTACATGGGTTCCACTTATTCATAAGTATTTGTTAGATCTTCATTTGGAGTCTACTTGAGTTGTGGTATTCTTGATGACCATATTTATGTTTCCACCCTGGTTGAAGAGTTTGTTGTTGTTACCCATGTATATCAGTCTTGATTTTTTATGTTTGTGGATTTCAGACTTGCGTAGATTTAGTAAACTTGGATATGGTGGATTTTTATGTGATCTTGGGTATGACTTGGTTGTCTGATCACTTTGTTGTGCTCAATTGTAATGTTAAGACAATGACTCTAATGATCCCGGGTTGGAAAAAATGAGAGTATGAAGGGGTGTATTATTCTAAGCACTTAAAGATCATGTTCAAACTTCTTGATAAAGTTTTTATTCGTCCCAGTACTTCTCCTTTGGTGCTTTGGTATTGATTGTAAAGAAAAAGGTTGGTAGCTTGAGAATGTTCATAGATTATAGATAGTTGAATAAGGCACCAGCCGGAATAAGTTACCTAGTAGTTTAATTAGTTGAACTCTAAATTACCTTAATCTTGATTAGTGATATCTTAATCTTCATTTTTATTTTATGTGGTGAATTGTACTACTAGACATAGTACTATATGGAAAATTTTGTTTTACTTGTGAATTCAATAACCAAGGCATTGAATAATTGTAGTTTGTTTTTTTGTTATTATTGTACTTGTGTGTTACCATTTTTCTATACTTTGCCAACTGTTGTTATCATGACCAGGAAAAAGGCTGACTTTGGTTATCACAAAGTTTCAAGGAATGTAAAAAAAAAGGAAATCTTTACAAGTATCATAAGAGAACTAAAGGTTGTCGTGCATCTGAAGTGGATGGGAAAAATTATCGTATTTCCAATCAATTGGAAGCGTTGGAAAACATCTCTTCTGAACAAGTGAACACATCAAATTTGCCATCTTATCTGAATATTTCAGCAATGTCTTATTCAAAATAATCCTTCCATTTCCTCTTCTTCTTATCCATTCTTTGTATATTTTCATCGGACGAAGAAGTTGAATACGACATTGCTGAAACATTCTAATGAGATGGAAAATTATACGCGTTCACTTGTTGAGAAGTGTTGTTTTCCAACACTTCCAATTGTTTGAAAAATGATAGTTTTTGCCATCTGCTTTAGATGCGCGACCATCTTTGGTTCTCTTGTGATACTTGTAAACATTTTCAAATTTCTCTTTATATTTCTTGAAACTCTTGTGATACCCAAGGTTTGCCATTTTCCTTGTCATGATCACAACAGTTTAAAAGGGATTAGAAAGATGGTAACACACAATTACAATAATAACAAGAAGCCAAACTACAATTATTTAATCCCTTTGTAATTGAATTCACCTGTAAAATAAAAATTTGCATATAGTACTATATCTAGTTGTACTATTTACCGCATAAAATAAACATAAAGATTAAGATTCACTAAGCAAGATTAAAGTAATTTAGAGTTCAATTAATTTAACTTATTTCGGGTTCAATTAATTAAAATATCTAGTAGTAAGGTTTGCTTAACCAGTTGCAGGGTTTTCCTATATTCTCCAAGACTGATTTGAGATCAAGGTACCACCTATTAAAGATTATTCCTAAGGACATACCTAAGACAACTTTTAGGTTTGACTAGTTATTCAATAGCTTTCATGAGCTTGATGATATGATTTTCCTATATTCTTTTGTAATTGGGTTCATTGGAGATATCTTGATCTACTCCAAGAGTAAGGAAGAGCATGCAAATACCTTGTATATTATTATGGGTTTTCTGGGAAAACAAAAGTTGTATTCAAAATTTTCAAAATGTGAATTCTAGTTGACTTTGGGTGCCTTCTAAGGGCATGTTGTTGTGGTAAAATGCCTGATGGTGGATTCGGAAACGATTGAGGTGGTGAAATATTGGGTTCGACCTTTTTCTATGACAGAGTTTATGAGTTGTGCATCTTGCTAGCTACTATCGTAGATTTGTTATGAACTTTACTTCTGTTGATATGCATCTGACAAGGCTGACCCAAAAGGAGGTACCCTTCATGTGGTCTGACAAATATGAGGAAAGCTTCCAAAGGCTAATGACTCTCTGGACCCCTACCTCTATTCTAACATTACCAAAAGAAGGTAAGAATTTTATTTTTTAATATGATGCTTCACATTTGGGTTTTGTTTTTGTGTTGATACAGAACATGAATGTCGTAAACTATGCTTCAAGGCAGTTGAAGGTTCATGAGAGATACTAATGAACCCATGATATGGAGTTGATAGTGTTTTCTCACAAAGTTTGGTGGCACAATCTTTATGGAGTCAAATGTGGGGTATTCACTGATTTAGAGTTTACAACATGTATTCACTAAGAAATATTTGAATCTGAGACAGAGAATATGTATGAAATTGTTAAAAGATTATGAAGTTACTGTTCGGTTAAGGCCACTGTTGTGGCACATACATTAAGCAGAACAATAATTAGCATGGCAGTTTTGCTTGCTTGGGGTGTGTAAATGACCCTTAGTAAGAGAGATACCAGCTCTAGAGGCTAAGTCTATGCAGTTACGTATCTTAAAGAAAGGTGGTGTATTATCCGGTATAAGTTTAACCCAACTTTTGTAGAAGAGATAAAGACCAAGGAGTTTGAGGATGAGGACTTCAACAAGATCAGAAATATAATGGTATTTTGGGAGGCCCAACATGCTACTCTAGATGCAGGTGGAGTTCTTAGTTTTAGAGGAAGGATTTGTGTTCCTCTGGTTGATGATTCGATATATTTAGTGTTGGAAAAGTCTCACGGTTAACAGTATTCCATTCTTCCGAGTGTGACCAAGATGTATCGATATTTGATGAGACTTTATTAGTCTCGTGGAATGAAGAATGATATTGCTTAGTATGTGTCCAAATGTCAAAAGTTCAGGCAAGTAAAATATGAGAATCAAATGTGTGAAGGATTACTTCAAAGGATGCCTATTTTATGAGTGGAAGTGGGAAATAATAGTCATGGATTTCATGGTGGGACTTTTTATGACTTTGGGATAGTACTACAAAAATTGGGTCATCAATGATAGATTAATAGTCTGCCCACCTTCTCCTAGTCAGAGTGGATAATAACTCTCAAAAATTGGTTACGAATTATGTCAAGGAGAGCATAAAGTTGCACGGGGTGCCCCTTTCTATCATTTCGGACCGTGACACTAAATTTACTTCTATATTTTGGGGTAATTTTCATGAGGCGTTGGGCACTCAACTTACTTTTAGCACAACATTATATTCACAGATGGATGGCCAGTTGGAGAGGTGATTAAGGTATTGAAAAACATTTTGAGAGTGTATGTAACTGACTTTAGGGTCATTATGATCAATTCTTACCATAATGTGAGTTCTCTTACAATAACAATTATCACTCCAACATTGATATGCCTCTATTGAGGCACTCTATGGGAAGGGATGCAAATCGCCCATAGGATGGTTTGATGTTGGTGATGTCTTTGGGTGTTGATTTAGTTAAGGAAGCTTAGGAATGGGTGAGGGCTATTTAGGCTAAGCTAATGGCAGCGCAGAGTAGGCATAAAGAGTATGTAGATCGCAAGGTAAGGGACATGACATTTAAGGTTAGTGATCTTGTTTATTGAAGATGTCACCCATCAAAGGAATCATTAGGTATGGTAAGAAGGTTAAGCTTAGCCCTCGTTACATTAGTCTATTTGAGATTATTTGCAATATGGGACCAATGGCGTACATGTTAGCACTGCCATCCTAAATGTCTGAAGTTCATTATATTTTTCATATGTGTATGCTAAAGAAGTATCATCGAGATTGAGACTATATCAACAAGTGGGACTCAATAGTACTATAAAACTATTTGTAGTATGAAGAAGAACCAGTTGTGATTCTTTATCGGGATGTACGAAAGTTTAAGGCAAAGGAGATCAAATCGGTGAAGGTCCAATGGAAGTATCATCCAGTTGAGGAAGTTGCCAGGGAAACCCCATTTTAGTATTTGATCACTTAAGGATGTGTGAAGGTTAAATTTGTATCTATTATAACAACCCACTCATGCCATTATGGGTAGACCAAATGATGAAAGAATTCGCCCATAAAATATTTTAGGTATAAACTTAAATTCTAGGCTAAGACAGTCTTAGATAGAATATGAGCGAGGAGCGGTCTAGGATACGGGGATGGGTTGGGTAATATGTCTAATATTTGTTTATGTTTACTAGTATCTAAGTTAATGAGGAACCCATAGGGCATTTCTGAATCGAATTTGGGTGAGTAAAACTCCCCAAATTGAACATGGCGTGAAAGGGTTGGTATAGGACGTCAAGGTCAAAGATATGTTGTGAAATGGAGGCTTATGGGAGGTTTTTGAGTTTATGATTTCATGAAAGCCGCTATAGATGGCATCATGACACTATATCAGGACATCTATGAAGGCACTACAGCGGCAAAAGCCGCTATGGCAACACCACTATAATGGGTTCGGCCTCTATAGTGGGTAAGTTAGGGTTTTATGAAGAAAAAGTTCTAAAACCTTTTTTTTTGCAACATCATTATTGGGAGAAGGGAAGAGGATTTAGGGAAGTTTCCATCTATTTTTCCACCAAATTCTTTGGTTAAAGTAAGCTCATTATTCTCCTATCTTGTAATTTGATTCTTAAGCTTTATGATCTAGAATATTACTCTTGAGGAGGGTTTTGACTTGATTTAATGAAGGGAAAAGCCCTGGTTTCGGTAGATTGATCATGAATTGTCCTGGGTTAGAATTTCAGTATAATCCATGTATTATTAGGCCATTTCCATTGATTTTGGTATTTATTTATTTTTTATGACCAAGTACTAGACAAGACATTGCAAAAGGGGAAAGCTCAGGTTCTTTAGACATTCAGGCTTTTTTCAATGTAGGTGATGGTTGTGTGTTTTCCAAGTTATGTATTCATCCATGTATATTACTTTATCCTATCACTGGTGTAACACATGTTGGTAAAAACATAGGGAAGGAATATGGAATTGCATCTTATTCATAATCTCATGTAACAAACCTGTTTATTTTACTTGTGGTTTCAAGTGTGTTTGTTCACTTTGATTGTGATTGTCCATGTTTTTGTTAATGCTTGTAGAATCGGGTACCATGCCAGTATGGGAATACTAACGGTTGGTTTGGGTACCAAGCCTGGTATGAATACTAACACTAGTTAACTTGGGTACCATGCCGGTACACTAACGGTTTGTGTGTGTGGGTTCCATGAGAGGATCGGGTATGTGAATTTTGTTATCATGTGAGACAAGTTTCATACATTATTTGATTAAGCACATTATTGTTGGGGAATCTGTATTACATTATGCATTCCATGAGAGGACCGGGTATGTGTACTTTTTTTTATCATTTGGGACATGTTTCATGCATTATTTGATATAGGAATTTGTGTTTCAGAATGTGTATTACATTGTGGGTGTGGTATATGTGTTCACCTGTTTTACTATTTTGTAGTTGTTTATTTACATTCCTGTTTTGGAACTGGTTGTATGATCCTATAAGTACACTAGGTTGTGTTTTGATTATACACTTGTTCTTCTCTTGTTGACAATAGGGTATATTTAGAGAGCTTACACGAGACTAGATTGAGACACGTGACCATTCGAATTCAAGTATGAGCTACTCATCTGCGCTACCATGGATTCTTCTCTGTTTCTTTGCCGATCTTTTTGGGCAGAGATAATTTAGACTATTAGATTTATGCTTTCTAGTTTTCAGAGTTGCATCCCCATTCTTGACTATTTAGAGTTTTGGCACTATGACTTTTAGGTTCTAGGGCTTTCAATTCCATAAATGTTTATCCAACTAATAGAGTTTATAAGAATTGAATATGTTTTACTTTAAATATTTCATGTTTGACTGTTATATCTTCCGGTTTGGTTGGTACATGGTTCTCCCACTAGGTGGTTTAATGGGTGCCACTCACAGTATTCTTGGTCGTGACAACTTCAACCTAGCAAGAGTTACATCTTCAACAATATGGTTATTTATTTCTCTCGATAGACATGGATTTGAAATCCTTTTATTTATTTTTCCTTTTATATCTCATTTGTATTGAACAGAACATCTATTCAACTGTGGATGGAACACTTTCATAGTATTACAAGATAATTTTTTGGAACTGCTCACATCACTCTAAAACACATTCATTGCCCTTGAAGTAGAATTGAATTTATTATGTACACTTAGTTTTTGATTTGATGTGATCTTAGATAGTATTTTTGTTGTATGTGAAACGACAATCTTAATGAGGAGTTATGAGACTGCAAGACATTCCTCATAAATTTGTAGAAAAACTAGCAAATCATAAAGTTTATAAAATCCAAGTGGTGAAAAATAAAATGAAGGGTTGACTCAACATGAGATATATGTGGTTGGAATGACTTTGTAGACCCCTCACCTCAAAGAAGATGGTTATTTTATATTTACGAACAACAAAAATGGTATGTTTTATGTTTTAGTATTTGATATGATGATATATTTTGAACAAATATGAAGCTTCTTTTTCAAATGAGATCTGATTATCAAACACTTACACATCAAACCGCAAGTCTCCATTGTACTCAAATATAAAGTAGTCATTTTCCTCAAGGAGATAATTGTCCACAATTTTTTTTTTAAATCATGTAAAGTCTGCATTCTATTTGGACCCTTTTAGACCTGTAAGGCTAATAGGATCTGCTAGTTTTTCTCACAAATTGTTGGCAATTTTTCGGGGAATGATACATAATTTCGTAATTTATCTTTAAGATTGATGTTTCATGTATAACGTGAATACTAGCTATGATCGCAAAAATCCAAATAAAGGGGTTTTCGGGTAACATTCTGGTCTATTTTGATTCTATAGTATCCGGTACAGAACGGGATGGTACAATGTTCTGGTACCTGTATACCGACACCAGTTTGTACTGGTTCATCCCAGTTCCGGTCCGGTCCATTCCGTGGGAGGTTGAAGAATCCCAAATTCCCGATATGACCATTGGGGGGCCAAACTCCACTTAGCCCCAACGACTATATTTTAGCTCCCCCTCCCCCCTAACACATCAACCCCCAACGTCACCCACCTCATAACCCTCTAGCTTCCCGAAAGATACCCTTTCACAAAAAAATTATAAATACCCCCCACCCTTCACATTTTTAATTAAACTACAAACAATTATCAATTTTCTCTCAGCCTCTCTCAAAGATTTAATTTTATTATTTTGCAATTGTAGATTTGTATTATATTGGTGTATTTTGGAGGAGCAATCTTATTCAAAATTCAAGTTTTAGCATCAATTTTTCAATTTTTAATTATAATCGTATGTTCTTTTACATGGACATTTCATACATTCGCTCTACTCTCTAACCTTATATTTATTTTCCGTATTTCTTATTTGTTATCTATTCTTGTTAATTTCATATTTTATTTCAATATTTATATCATGGATTCGTCTAAAAAGTTTCAGAGGTAAGAAATTTATCGCACAAAAAATAAAGGGTTTTTTACTTAAAAAGATAAATCTTCTTCTAGTTCTTCTAAATATAAATTTCCTCTTGTTAGAATAATACAGATGAATTTACACATGGGAATAAAACTACTTTCTCATGTTCCGATCCTACAAAATTTAATTCTTCTACTCCTATTATTTCTGTAGAGGTTTATAAATGACTTTATGGTAATTATGAAATGTATTTAGATAAAATAAAATAAAATTTAACAATGAAGTAGATTTAGATGATACACCAACTTGTCCCAATGCTGATACTATTGAAGCTCCACCTAAGGATGTTCCTCAGGTTGGAGCTAGTCAGCCCCCTATTGCTCCAAATAAGGTGGAATGCCGATTTTTTTTTAGTACATGTAATATTTGTAAACAAACACGAAAATATACTTTTGGCTGGATTGGAGGTTCATTGGAGGGGGGAAGGTTAAAAAATATTTGAGTCTAAAACATAAAAAGACTAGTTTGTGTATTTAACTTTTGTTGGTATTTGTGAAAGTTCCAGTATTGGACAATCGGTTAGAGGGTCAAACGTGGTTCAGGGTGAACTAAAGTCTTCAAAACCAAGTAGTCCCCATACACAACGAACCTCTAATAGGGAGAGTGTTCGTGAAAACTTTAATAAAATAATTGTTGTTTGTGATTTGCCTTTTAGTTTTGGAGAACATCCTGGTCTGAGTTTTATAACATATATTTGGGATACATATAATCCTAGTGTTGAAGATTTTTTCATGAAGTATGATAAAAAGAGATGTTTTTCAATTTTATGAAATATATTACCAATTTATTCGTACCTATTTTGAAATGATGGATTGTAGAGTTGCTATTACCCTTGACATGGAACGTAATTGTGATGTTTTGATGATTTAAGTGTTATTGCACATTAGAGTGAATATAATTGGAATGGGCAAAGAAAGATTTATCAGTTATAAAATTTGTGAATATAAGAAAAATAGTTTTGTTATAGCTACTATTGTATTGGAAATTTTAGAATTTTTTGCTCTTTGTGACAAATTGGTTAGTATTACTTTAGATAATTCTTCTACTAATTTAAATGCTATTAATTTGCTAGAACCTAGACTTTGTTCAATTAGTAAAGATGTTTTTCATGTTAGATGCTTTGTACATCTATTAAATTTGGTTGCAGGTGACAGTGTGAAATTATTTAATAGTAGTTGTGATAAAGTTGAAAATGCATTTTTTTTTCATATGCATAGTATGAGTAGAATTAATCAATATAAAGAACTTTGCAATGTGTGTAGGCTTCCATATAGAAAAGTTCCAAAGCATGTAAAAACTAGATGAAATTGATTTTATGATATGGTTGATGTTGCTTATAGATATAGAAAGTCTAATACTATGTAATGTAATGCTCATAATGCTTCACTAAACATAATGTTAGTCACTGAGATGAAGCAAATGAACTTAGAAAACTGTTTAAAGCATTTTCTGATGCTATTAAAGTTTTTTCTAGAATGTATTATCGTACTATTTCTGAAATTTTAACACATGTATGTGAGATTTCAACTATCTTTGTTGAATATAAAATAAATGAATTATTTAAAGAGGCTATTGTAGATATGATTAAAAAATTCAAAAAATACATTTTTCTATCTCCCAAATATATTTAAATGCAATTCTTTCAAACCCTGAATATATAGAACATGGTTCAAAAGCTTTAGTTGAATTCATTTATCATAATTTAGATATTCATACAGATGAAGTAGCAGATTTTTTAACATGTCAAAATTACATTAAATTACATGATAAGAAAATGTATGACAAATAATGCTCCTTAGATAATGATGAAAATCTTCAAACTTCTATGCCTCAAATAGATGCTAATGGTATAATGAAACATAAGCTTGGTCTTGATTCTTCTAATAAGTACGAATTTATTAAATAACTTGAATACGATTATGTAAATATTAAGAATCATAAAGGCATACAACAACTATTAAATTGGTATAGGGCTCGTGGCACTCAATTTCCAAAACATAGTAGGATGGTGAATGACATGCTAGCAATTCAAGGATCATTAGTAGCTTTAAGGGAGCTTTTGGCATGACAAGATTTCAAATTGGGGATCATAGATAATCGTTAGCAGAAGACTGTTTAGAGATATTGGTGTTGTTTAGAGATTGGACCAACGCTGAGTGATGAAATCAAGTACTGCCAAGGTTAAGTTGACAACATGAAGGTTTCTTAAATTAATTCATTTGATGTGATATTGACGATGCAAGGGAACTTCCAGACTTTCAACAACCTTTACCAAACTTTCAACAAGCTTTACCAAGACCGGATGTTGATAAATGATATCTTTAGTTGAGATAGAACAAAACTTTAAAGGACCATACAACTAGTAGTATTACATTCGAGGTTTAGTTGAAACAGAAACCTTCCTAGAATGTGACTGCGTACATTGGGCACTCTACTAATAGATGTAAATTGTGATACAATTTGAATAAATTGAATTGATTTTTTTTATGCCTCGAGCCTACACCCTAGGCCTAGCCGACACTCGAGAACCATTCCAGGTCCCCAAGCAATCCCTTGTCCTGGCTGACTACTAAGTGAAAGACAAACTCAAGCATACACAAGCATCAAAAATAAAAAAATCATTTAAAACAATTTATTTAAATCTCAAAGCTATCCAAAAATACTAAGTATTAAACATAAAGTGTATGAGTAAACATCTTAAGCTGAATACTACAAGATTGACCAAGATTGTCTATCTATGAAGCCTCTACTGTATAAAGATAGGTGTTGGGACAAGACCCAATACACCTCAAAATGCTACTACTAACAAATCATAAAAATGGAGTCCACCAAAAGCAAAGAGTTCTTACGAAAAGCTGACGAACAGATGATGTGATCTCAATGGAACTCTTGTTGATGATCCTAAGTACATGAATCTGCATCATGAAATGATACAGGTCGAATGACATCAGTACATTGAATGTACGAGTATGTAATATGGCTAAATAAAACAATGACTGAACTGAAATACTGAAGGTAACACAACTAAAGAATAATATAAATCATGATGAAAATCATTTAAGCTCTTATTATAGGGAGGCAATAATAGCAATATTGAACTGAAATATATAAACTAAAATATGTTTTACTTTACTTTACTAGGGATATTCTCTAACTGACAAACATCACTACGAGTCTCGTGACGATACAACATCTTACCCATGTTGCTAGAGCTACCGTATACCCTGCTGGAGTATAGGATACAACTGAACTGCTGGATCCACTAAAAGCCTTCTTGAGGTATGTGAGTAGTCGTCCGTCTTGCGGTGCAATCTTTTCTATGTTGCGGCGTAGGTTATGGAGTATGAGTTATCTGAACTCTTACCCCTAATCGGTGCTCAATACTACTCTCAAAATATAAATGTATGCTCATGTAAAAGTACTCTCTGGATTGAGACAATTTCACGTGCTCTTGAAGAGGTAGCTAAGCTTCTCTTTATCACGTTGAATTGCTTTTCAAAACTATTTATGCTCCTTTTTAAAACAGTAGTTCTTTTCTCCATATAAAAATAGTACTTACCATTTGTGTTCCCTTAAACTCATCTTAAAAGGTACTTTAAAATACTCTTGAACTCACTTTAAATTCAAAAATCAATGCATGAAACTAAATGCACAAAGACTTTTAATAAATCTCATCAACTAGGGTTCATGTGAAATATAAGCATGAACAACAACCCAAGGATATAAATATATTAAATATAATAATCTAATTATTAAGAACTCAAGATACAAAATAAGAAACTTCATATCTAGAATTTCATGGTAATAGTGGGTAAAGTACTAGACTGAAGTCTCACTGAATGAATTTATATGTAGGGAATGAGGATGAATTATTCCAGCACTATGAAAAGTCTTACATACCTGGAAGAACAAAGTTCTTGAATGAGTTTGAAGAAGAAATTGATTGGAAGACTTGAAACCCTAGCTTTTCTCTTCCTTGCAATTTTCTTAGAGATGAAGAGTGGAGAATAATCTTGGAAGTAAACCTTAGGATTCTTGAAGATAATCTTGAACTTGGAGCCTTTAGATCTTGAGAAAGCGAAATCCTTTCTTGGAGTTCTTGATCTTTGGAAGAATGAGAATTGGGGATTTTGATAGTTGTTATGCGTATAATGATGGTATTAGGTTGTAATATGGACTTAGGGAAGTTGATTGAGGGTAAAAGGTCAAGAATACCTTTCTAGGAAAATAAGAGGACCATAAAAATCAAAGAATATGAACTTTTAATGAACAGAGAATGGCCTAAAATGCCCTTAAGTATTTGAATTGGTACAATTTCATGACCTGATACACTTGAAAATGACCTTTGAATTCATGGCCTCAACTGACCTTTGAATTTATATTTTTACCTGATACACTTGAAAATAATATTGAAAAATTTCATGATATCTTCCTATTGGCCTATTTTTAATCAACCCCCAAATTATTATAACAGAACTCAAGTCATAAAGGAGGATCCAACTAAGATCCATACTCACCCCTACTGATTGTCCATCTGAAAAAATATATTATTTTTATTAATATAAAATTTTCTATCAATTATTCAAATGTCTTGTTCATTTTCTCTTTTGCTCTCTTTTTTTAAATATATTATTATTAATTAAGATATCTGGGACTCAAACTTGAATTGAACTCGCATGTTTATATATTCTTTTAATTGGTATTATTTCTATGGTGGGATGAGGTTGGAAATAAGAGAAATAATTATTTTTATTCTTTTCTTTTGAATTTTGGGTACACACAAAACAAAAATGCGATATTCGTACATATTTGCTTAATCAAGTCATCTTTTATTGAACTAATGATTTCTTTATGAATGCATCATTATTTTCCTCCTTTTTTCTCTCTTGTTTGTCATAAATTGAAA
>NW_006239130.1:390691-448108 GCF_000226075.1 Solanum tuberosum
AGAAGTAGGGGGTGGGGGTGGGGGGGCGGAGGTGTAGAGAGTAGATGCCTAACCTCTTTTTTAATTTTAATTTACTATGAAATTCAAAATAAAGTCAATCATGTGAGTTTATATATTAAGTAATTTTGAATTATTTCAACGGAAAAGGGCCTAAAATTCCCTTAAACAATGAGATTTGGTACAATATATTGCTCTCCATCCACCTTATGAGTATGATCTGTTAGACATAAGGGTATTTTTTAGTCAAAAGGTGGACGGCAGGGGTATTTTAAGGCCGAAAGGTGGATGAAGGGTAATTTTATACCAATTCAAATACTTGAGGGGTATTTTAGGCCCTTCTCTGTTTAATGAATCATGTTGGCCAAATCGGTGATTTAGAGGTCTCCTCACCGAAAATGGTCGGTGGATCGCCCAATGGGATAGATCACCCTAATAGACAGCGTCTTAAGGTTTTCGGGACAGTTAGGCGAGCTAATTCGGAGATTCGCCAACCCATTCGGTGGATCGCTGAGTAGGCAGGTGCGTTTGCTAATTTCCCAACTGAGGTATCTTGTAGTAAAATGACCATAACTTTTTACTACAAATTTGAAATAAGAAAAATTATGTGCTGTTGGAAAGAAGACCCGTTGACCTTTAATTTGATAGGTAATAATCCAGCTAATTAATTATATGCTAAGAGATATTTTCGTTTGAAGTTGACCTTTATATGAACTCATGCGAGAACTTAGCCGATATGAATGATTTGAACTTGGCTTGGATTTTAATGTCCCTTATAACCCTAGATAACTTTATATACCCTTTATGAACTTGAGACCTTAAAATACATGAAAAGGTAGGACATCACCCTATTCAAGCTCATATACTTACTGCAAACAATTCAGATTTTAAGTGTAGAGTTACGAGATGTTACAAAATTACTCGAGTCTTAGCTTAGAATTTTTTGGAGTGTTACAATATCTTCCCCTTGGGATCATTCATCTTCTAATGATGGTTGAACTGAGCATGAAAGGGAAAGGAGTTACTCTTACTATCTTTTTAACTTCTGAACTTTCCTATTAACATAGGCGAAACTGATTCATAGTAAGAGTTTGGAACTGTCTATGACACATAAGTCATGAAAAATATGGGTATGAATATAGTCAATCTCTATATGAAATTATTTGACATGAAACAAGTGTATTTGGGCACAAAGTAAGAACATGACCACTATGCCTGAAGCAATACAACTACTATCATTCAAACCTAGCAACACTCTAAACCTTTCCCTCCTTTCAGAATACCAAACCTCATTAGCTTCAAATCATAACTGCAACAAGGGTATATGACTACTCTTACCAAGGTCTAATTCAAACTACATGCTTTTACTATGTTCAAGCTTTACTCTAAATCACAAGGTGCTAACATAAGGTGATTATACTAATATAAATCACAAGATTCAAGTTCGATACCTCCATAGGAAATCTCATCCCAATAATAATACTGTTTACCACCACATTCAACAGAACTTTGAGTCCTAATCAAGAAACACATATGCATTATGCATTCATCCACATGTTATCAACACCACATTCAAGCCTAGAACTATGACCACTGCATGGACTCCTACTAACCAATCTTTCTAAGAATTTCTCAGTCTCTTGTCATCTCTACCAGTTGAAATTTCATGCATTACTATTAGGAACAAACTAAGTACTCTCATCTAACTAATACATGGTAAAACTTCGTCTCATCCTTCCTCCCCCTTTATAACCTTAGATAGAATAAGCACACCACCAGTACCACAATAAGAAGTATCAACCTTCTCCTTCTATCATCACTCGATTACTTTTATCAACATCATAATCAAAACTAAAAAGGATCACCGCGGGAGCTGAGAGTGAAACACTCATTACTACCCAGAACAAACTAACTTCTCTCAGTTAACTATTACATAGTAAAACTTCATCTCATCCTTCCTCCCCCTTTATAACCTTATAAAGATCATAAGTATGCTTCATTCGACAAATCTGATATAAGAATACGAATAACGTAACATTATGTTGTTATACGTTGAGAGTGAATCATGAATTCATGAGATTGAGCATACTATGAGACATGAGTGCTTATATGAATAGGTTCATATCATGAGGCTGAAATCCATAACTTCATGGAGTAAGATTGAGATCAATGGGCTAAAGGCTTTGCCCCTCATTCTGGGAACTGAGCATAGATATGAATCTTTCTGAAGTGTATGAGCATAGGTCATGAACACAAATACTGATATTAGAGGCATCAATCAGGTATTGTAATGACTGAACTTTGAGAAATACGCTAGATTATGAATGAATTTCTACATCAGCAAAACTCTTTCTCAACATATCACTATATGAGTCTCCATACTTGACTTGGTTTTTCATATTATCATCTCCTCCCCCCTCCCCTTAGGTCTAAAGATGACACTCTAAATCTATGGATCTATTTTAGCATCTCTAAACTAGTATATATTATATTTACTCTAATACTCGGGAAATGCTACTCTCATTTCTACTAAACTCTCCATGTACAGGCACTAAGATTCCTTCTAAGTCTTCTTTTTGAGATGCTTCTATTAACCTCTTCTCTCTTCTATAGTAGTCTTTCTATAATTGTTACCAACATTGTCTTATCAAGACGCTTAATCTAACTCTCAATAGTCTGACTTCTCCTTCTTGGCCTACTAACACCATCCTTCTAATTTCATATCTACCTAGTTCGAGGAAACTTAAAATATATTTAAGAGACTCATCATTGGCTATATATGATTTCTACGACCAAACTCTTAAAGGGTAATGAATAATGCTTACATAAGCCTACTCCATACTGATAACTCAAATATACTATCTAGGCACACATAGAAAATCATAAACTTAATTAGAACCTTTCATGACCACATACGATCTCGGGTACACCTCTTAATGCTCTCGTTAATCTAATGATTTAGCCACACCTCATTGATCTCGTCTAAGATTCATAATACCACACTTATATCACTCACATTTATCGAAGAGTAACATCTTCAATCCTCACCTAATTTATGTCAAGCCTACTAGATCATATCTCAAAACTAACATCATCACCCTCATATTGACATCATTTCTATCACGACACTCATCTCAAATTCAAGTTTAGTGCCTTGTATGAAACACAAATATCAATATAATTGCTCACATACTATACTAACTTATGAACACTAGATAAAATTAAGAAACACGCATCCACTAAGACCTCATGACAAGTAGTTAATCTTTATCTGCTTGTCTACCTATTTACTGATTACTGTCACATTGCCTTTCACAACTTAGGTACAATTTACCCTTTCACTATACATCTTTGCCTAATTGGTTCTATAACCCTATGAATACCATGGGGCTCTCCCTTCAAAAATCACAATATTAGCTTAGATGTATCACCTCATGAATACTTTTCTCTTTTATTCAACACATATACATAGCCTTCACTACCACAATGTTACATTGACATAAACTCCCTTCTAGTTAAAGTATACTCTAACTCATCCAGACTAGTAACTATTCCTCTACCTTATATCATGAAATTCATACAAAATTATTACTCCTTAATCTACATATAAAATAAAACCCCTCATTAATCACTTACTAGGTACACGACTGCAACTATACACTTTACTCGATAACTATCCCCATTTCGTAGGGTACTACACCTCAAAATGCATACTTCTAACTTTGCAGACTTTTACTACTGCTGCTTATAACATCGTAACTCATACAATCTTTTTGGCTGAAAATACTACCAAGCTCTAAAATATACTTCCCTCTTAAAGGGTCTCACCTAAAACAATGTTTAGAGAAGAGAGTCTAGGAATACATCTCGTTTATAGCTTGAACACACGATTCATATGAATAAGAGTGCATTCATTCGTATCTACACACTTAAGCTCACTCACGGGCTTCTCTCAAGCCCCTCTGCAATCTCATGACTTTCTAAAGACTTTTGTTGAGAGTAACTATTTGATAAAGATTTGGGCTTCGCTTTTCAACCACCTTGAGTATGAGGGGTAGTCGAATGGATGTGAGAAACTCATGAGTTTGAATAAGTTCCTTTTGGAAAAGTTCTATTGCACGATTTAGAGTATGAAATAAGGGAAACTTTTCTTAAATGTCTATAGTCCCTCATTTATAGAATTGGGTCCCTCACAACCATAGATAAGATCCTACTGACACGGAGTCATAAACACCTTAGGACATTTGAAACCTGGCTCTGACACCAATTTTTTCACGCCCTGAGCCTACACCCAGAACGTCGCCGGCACTCGAGAACCAGTGTTGATCCCCATGCGAACCCTTGTCCTGGCTAACTAATAACAAGAAGACTAACTCAAGTATCAAAGCTGAAGAATCATTTAAAAAAGTTTATTTAAATCCCAAAGTTATCTGAAAATACCAAGTATTAAACATAAAGTTATAAGTAAAATTTGAATACTTCAAGACTGACCAAAATTGTCTATCTATTAAGCCTTTACTAGATAAAGTTAGGTGTCAGGACAAGACCGACAACACCTCAAAATGATACTACTAATGCAACACCTCGGACGTTAGAAAAGGTTAAGATGGGTTAACGGAAAAGTCCATGGGCCTAAAAAAGGTCATGAACCCTTAAAGGAAACCTAAATGGTCCGTAAAGGGGTTCACTGGCTGTTTAGGACTGCTAGGATTTGGGGTCACCTAGACAGGTCCCTAAACTGCCTGTGGAGGCTTGTACAGTTCCCTAAAGGGACCATCAAGCCCTCAACAGTCCATTTAGGGGTCAATATAGGTTACCCCGTCAACTTTTGACTCAAGGTTATTTTAGTCTTTCCCTTATGTGTTTTAACACCAAAGCTATGTTGTTTTTGCCCCTATTCTAAGTCATATATAACTGATTTAAGTCCTACAACTATTCATTCTAAATCATTCACCTAAATTCTAATTTCCCTCCAAGTGCATCCCCAAAATTCTCTCTCTAAAGCTAAGGAAGAAGAAGAAGAGTTTCACTTCAAGATCTTCAATTCATTGTAGATATTGGGCCTTGATCACTAAGGTATGGTAGTATTCACCTATGATGTCCTTTATTCCATAGAGTTCCTCAACGATCTTCCAAATTTACAAGTTAGATTCTCAATTCAAAGTTAGAATTTTATTCAATCTTCATGGGTTCTTTTCAATTATAATTTAATTGATTTTTTTCTCTATATTCTAATGTATGAATTGAATTAATAACATGGTTTTTGAGTTGAATTTATATGAACCCATGCCAGATCCATGATTTAGACTATGAGCACATTGTAAACCTTATGAACTATGTATTAATTTATGAAGATATGCATGCTTTTATGAAATTGATGTACATGTTTTGAGGATGCTTTGAGAGGAAAGTATCAATGTTATTGTGAAAGGTTTTCTCACATGCTACTATGATTATGATTGTAAAAGTTATCTCTCATATATAGATTCACATTGGTGAAAGGTTTCTCATCTATATTGAATTGTGTTTAAGGAGCTATTCTATGTTTTGATTTTAAATGTGTGGATTGGTATTGATCATTGTCTTTCCTATGTTATATTGATATTGCACTGGTATCTGTTCCATTGGGATTTTGACTAAGCACCGATAGGGCTTTGAGGTAAAGGCTCAAATAGGTTAGTCTCTAGTAGTAACCAATAGCCCCTAACTATGTGCCCCCCTAGGATTGTCTAAAATGACCTAGCTAGTCGATCCACTTTAGCAAAAGATGATATGTACGGATGATACCTTGGCAAGTAGAATCCCCTTATTTTTATATGAGGGATATACCGGATTTTATGATATATCTCTCATGGTCTTATTATCGGTTAAATCTAATATCCCACAAAAGAACTATAGTTTTTTCAAAGCTTTCTTTTATCTCTTATTTTAAATATGTTACGCTTGCACTGACCATGATTATGCCTTATGTTTCTAACCCTTTTTATCTTATGATATAATTTGGTTATTTCATGTCATGTAAAGTCCTTTTTAGCATGATTTCATATCTTTTGTGCATTGATATCATACTTAGTACATTTCACTTACTAATGCATACTTGTGCCTACATTATTTCACTAATTTAGGGTCTGACCCACCTACCTCTCATACTCGTGGCTAGTTGATCTCTTGGCATTCGAATATTGGTGAATCGTCATGTTCCAAGGACTGAGATACTTTTACATGCTTTTCATTATTTCAGTTTTCAGACTTTATATATGATGTATGAGTTACGTTCCAATCACTTCCTTTGATATAATAGATGGATTGTTGAGACTATATTAAACTTCCATTTGTCAAACTCTTTTATGATATAAGACTGTGACTTTTGAATCTTTATTTCAATTATCCTGTATGATGAATGCTAAGTGGCTTGTGTAGGGCCTTCCAGAGTTCTATACGTTATGTTACACCAAGGGTATACTCTGGGTTGTGACAACTAACAAATCATAAAATTGGAATCCTCCAAAAGCAAGGAGGTCTCACAAAAAACTAATGAGCGGATGATATGATCTCAATGAAACTCATGTTGGTGACCTAAGTACCTATGTCTATATCATGAAAAGATGTAGGTCAAATGACATCAGTAAATTTAATGTACAAGTATGTAATAGGAATGAATAAAACAAAACTGAATTGAAAAACTGAAGGTAACTCAACTGAAGAATAATATAAATCATGCTGAAAATAATTTAAACTCTTGTTATATGAATGCAATAATAGTAAATACTGAACTAAAATATAAAAATAAAAATATTATTTACTTTAATTTACTGGGAGTTTCTCCAACCGATAACTATCACTATGAGCCTCGTAATGATATAAAATATTACCCACGTTGCAAGAGCCGCCCTATACCTTGCCGGAGTATAGGACACAACTTAACTAATGGATCCACTAAAATTTCTTCTTGAGGCAAGTGAGGAGTTACCCATCTTTCGGTGCAATCCTAGCTATGTTGGTGGTTTAGGTTGTGGAGAGTTATATGAACCCTTACATCAAATCGGTGCTCATCACTGCTCCCAAAATATAACTGTATGATAAAATTACTCTGTGCTTTGAGATAAATACTCAAAAGGGCCACTTTAATAAGTATTTGAAATGTACTCTATCTTTCTAAAATACTCTGAAAAATCTTTATACTTTTATAAAAATATTACTCTCTTTTCAATGTTAAAATAATATTTTCTTTAAGGGGTAGCTAAAATTCTCTTTATCAAGTTGAAATGCTTTTGAAAACTATTTATGCTCCTCTAAAAATAGCAGTTCTTCTCACAATATGAAAATAGTACTTTTGGAACCATTTGTGTTCCCTTAAACTCTTCCCAAAAGGAACTTGATAATACTCATGAACTCACTTTAAATTCCAGAATCAATGCATGAAAATAAATGCACAAAGGCTTTCAATAAAATCTCATCAACTAGGGTTCATGTGAAATATAAGCATGACCAACAACTCAAGGATATCAATATATAGAATATCATAATGTCATAATAAGAAATTTAATCCATTTCTAGAATTTGATGAAAATTGTGGATTAAGTACTGGACTAAACTTTTGTTGACTGGATTTAGATATATGGTGTGATGCAACTAGTCTAACACTTTGAATAGACTTACATACATGGGAACAAAGTTCTTGAAAAAGTTTGTAGAAGGACTTGATTCGAAGACTTGAAACCCTAGCTTTTGTCTTCCTTACAGTTTATTTGGAGATGGAAAGTGGAGAAGAATCTTGGATTGAAAGCTTAGGATTCTTGAAGAAACTATGGAACTTGGAGCCTTTAGATCTTGAGAAATTGGAGAATTTCTTTCTTGGAGTTCTTTATCTTTGGAAGAATAAGAAATGGGGATTTTGAGAGTTGATATAGGTATAATTATGGTATTAGGTTGTAATATGGACTTAGGGAAGTTGATTGAGGATAAAAGGTCAAGAATACCCTTGTGGGAACGTAAGAGAACCATAAAAAAAAGACCTTTTAATGAATCCCATCAGCCAAATTGGTGATTTGGTGGTCTCCTCGTTGAAAATGGTGGGCGGATCATCCAATGGAACTTTACATCGCCCAAATAGATAGAGTCATAAGGTTTTTGGGACATTTTGGAGAGCTCATTCAGAAATTCTCCAACCCATTCGGCAGATTGCCGATTGGGCAGGTGAGTTCGCCTAATTTCCTTGCCCTGGTATATTCAAATAAAATGATCATAATTTTTAACTCTAAACTGGAAACAAGGCAAACTTTGTGGCGTTGGAAATAAGACTCATAGAACTTTAATTTGAGAGGTTATAAGCCACCTAATTCATTATATGATGAGAGATATGATCGTTTGAAGTTGACCTTTTTATGAACTCATGCGAGAACTTAGTCGATAGGAATGCTTTGAACTTGGCTTGGTGTTTGTGGTCCCTCATGATCCTAGATCACTTTAGGTACCGTTGATACACTTGGTAAAGGACTTTAAAATACATAAGAAGAGAGGATATCACCCGATTCAAGCTCATATATTTACAACAAACGATTCAGATTTGAAGTGTAGAGTTGCGAGGTGTTACAAATTATTCGAGTCTTAGCTTCAAATTTTTTGTGGTGTTACATTTTTATCCTTATTTTATACTTTTAATGAATGCATTTTTTTATTGTTTATCTGAGTTTATATATTACAAACTTATAATTTATAAAATTCAAATATTATAAACGTAATAACTTAAAACTTATACATTTAAAAAAAATATAAAAAAAAACTTAAAACAAACTTAACCTACTTAAACTGTATGTTATAACTTATAAATTATAAACAACAAATCTTATAAAGTTAAAAAACATTAAATATTATAAATTTATACGATAAACTGATAAACATAGGAAAAAGGGAAAAAATAAATTTTAACAAACATAACTTACCAACTTATAAATTACAAAAAAATAGAAGAAAATATCTTTAAAAGTTACAAACTTATAAATTTTAAAACAAACTGACATAAAATACCCTTAAAACTTACAAACTTGTAAATAGAAAAAATTAGAAAACAAAGTATTTTAATAAACTTAAGTACTTAACTTAGAAAGTTATTAACATTAAATTTCAAAACTTAAAATCTTTATAAACTTAGAAAAAAGATTCATTCGTATTTTGTAATTCAAAACATTATATTTGTATTCTTCAACTCAAAAAAATTAAAATATTATTTTGTAAATAGTATTATTCACCGTCCCATTTATTCCGTCCCGTCCTTTCATGTTCGTCCCGGTCTATACTGGGATAGGACAGAACTGAGTATGCCTCCCAGTTATTCCGGCCCTATTTATCCTGGCATGAGTCAACAATCCAGTCAAACGATTTTGTTCCGGTCCAGCCCCGGTTCATTCCGGTCCGGCCATTCCATTCATGTTGTCCCATTCTAGTCCAGTATTATTCGCCTACCTTCAACGGTAGGTAATTTGGAATTTCACCTAACGAGTACCATGGTGCAATTCTTACAAATGAAAGGTTTATCTTTTGGAATTTCCTAAAAAGTTGTCAATCACCACATTCATA
The DNA here is from genome assembly GCF_000226075.1 of Solanum tuberosum. Classification (NCBI taxonomy): domain Eukaryota; kingdom Viridiplantae; phylum Streptophyta; class Magnoliopsida; order Solanales; family Solanaceae; genus Solanum; species Solanum tuberosum. Next base: position 400,265 of record NW_006239130.1, read on the forward strand.
ACTCTTTCAAAATATGTCAGCCCTATAATATCAAAAATACTGATGGCATGGCTTGAGGAATTACCACCAGGTTCTATTTCCTCTTGGAATGAACTGCGATCAGCTTATCTTCAATTTCTAAAAATAGAACCACACTATCATTTTTGCTAATGTGACTCATCTTTCAACCTACTTCAACAACTACACAAACAACAAAAATGTAAAAGAAAACAAGGTGCAAGAAAATGTAGATTAATAAACAAACAACAACAATCGCTAGTCAACCCCCCGGAAACCACACTATTTTTTATAATGGTCAACTACACCTCTCAATTGAAATATAGGCGATGGTATGCAAAATAATATCTAACTTTTGAGTTCGGGTCGAATTCAGAAGGATTGGTAGAAAAGATTTACTACTATTTGTTTGTCAACTCACACAAAAAAGCACATTGTAACAACAATAATTTAAATGGGGGATTTGTTTCTAACAAGGGAATTTTTTCAGATTTCAAGGTTTCAACATAACCCAAGAATTGATTTATCAAGAATGGAAAGACTAAAGGTGTGAATTCGATGGGGTGTCAATATTATAAGTATTGACTAATTAACTTCGAATAAATTACTACATGGGTACCATTTGGCTTAAACTGCATTTAAATCTCTCTCAACCCAATTAATGTGTGTTTTGGATTCTTCCTAACCTCAAACTCATGCCATATAAACCACCATTATCTCCTTAAGTGGGTTTAAACTATTGCAAGATCAAACCCTAAATGAGACTTAATCAGATTTAGACTATCTCTACCTATAATCCTTTTATTTAATCTCAAGTCCTAACTATTGAAGCTTTACCAAATCTCACTTCCCGTTCTCAAGAAAAAGTGAAATTCTAGAGTTCAATTAATATTTGCAACCATTAAACCTTGAAGACAACAATACATTCATGCATTATAATCAATTTTAAGATTAATTAGTAACTATCCAAACATCCACCATGCATACATAACCCTAGAAAAGACATTATCTACTCATACAAAAAGAAATAGTAATTTTACTAAGGTTTAATTCCACATGAATCGCATTTATCATCAGTAGCAAATAATCAATCAGAAGTTGAGAGTTATCAACAGTGTTGTTTTTTCTTCAATAAGAAAAATACTAAGTACTCTACTAAATACTGCAATTATCTATAACGTCAATTACACTGATTGAGAAAGAACAATATCTTCTATAATTGCATAGATCTCAAAAATGACAGTGGAAGCTTCCAAAGTATGTCTTATTTTCAAGTATGATTTTCCCTTCGAATTCCCATCGACTGACTAACACTTGCACCTATTTTTTGCATGTCCAAACTTCCAATATGTAGGTTCCCCAACACCTTGGTACCAGACTTGTTCATGCTGGCACTTACAAAACGCAGTTACCCTTTGTGGCACACATGTGCATCGTCCAATAACTTCTTTCTCTTCCTATATTTCTCCTATAAAACATAGGTGCACCTCTGTGGCACAATAAGCTTGCCAATCTAGAACATATTTTTTTTTCAATTCCTAAAGTACTGTTTATCTTTCTATCTAATAAACTCCTCTACACAAGAGAATAAAGACATAAATCCCTTGAAATAGAATCAAGAAAAAAAAAAGATAATAACTCATGCTTTATGAGCTAAGTAAGTTTGTTAAATACCAGCTTCTCATTTGCATGTCCTACGGTAATGTCTTACTTTTTTAGTCTTGGCTTGAGCGATAGGTTATTTCATAAAAGGTGTTATGGGTTGGGCATATTGGTGGATTTTTGGAATTTGGAAGAATACTTATAGTGTGTTATCTAGGTAACCTAGCCGATAGATATTACACCAATTGCAATGCATTTTTGTTGTGCATCACTCTATATCATGCTTTATATCGTACCTTTGAGATAAATTGGTCTAAGAGAACCATATTGAAAGAAATCATCTAAATTGAAGAAGGTATTTGCCTAAGGGTAGTGTGTTGATAGCAATATAATTATTGAGAAAAATAGTGGCCTAAGGGCATTGTTGTGAAAGAGATACTCATCTTCTTATTACATATCAATTTCCTCTACTACTGTAATCATGCATACATATTTATTTATCATAGATCACATATTTTGTATGATGGATTTAACAGAGTGATCAATGCATGCCTCGTTAAAAAAGTTTTGAATGATTTCCTGTGTGATTATATCGACGATGAGTATTGAATATCATGCAAGAGGGAAATAGTTTGGGTGAGTATATTGTCCTCGCGAGTCTCCAATGGGCACTAGATCATGGCATACGACTGTCGAGTAGGTGTATATTTGTAACACCTCGTGGCTTCTACTCTAAGGATCCAAATCATTCTTCGTAAGTATATAAGCTTAGACAAGTTTATGTCCTACTTGTTCTTGTGTGTAAATGTCCTTTATCAAGTGTAGGAAGTACATCAAATTTGGTTTAGGGTCATAAAAACCTCTAGAACTAAGTCAAGTTTGTAGCTTTCCTATCGGCAAAGATTTTGCATGATTTAATACAAATGTCAACAACAAACTACCATCTATCTTAGTAAATAAGGAGTTAGGTGTCCCAAAATATTTCAAATTAAAGGTCTATGAGTCTTCTTTCCTACTCCACAAAGTTTGCATCAATCAGAGTTCAGAGTAGAAAGTTATGGTTGTTTTTGGAACATGTTTGGACTAGAAAATTAAGTGATGACACCTGTCCATTCGATGAATCGCCGAATAGGTTACATATCGTCAAATTTCATCGCTAAATTGACCCAAAGCCCTTCAAAAATTGTTAATTTTGGTGATCCAAAGTCCAGTCCGCCAAATAATTGGGTGATGGGGCCTCTAGATCACTAATTTGGCCGACAAGATTCATTAAAAGGTCATTATCTTTTATATTTATGGTCTCCTTACTTTACTAGAGGGGTATTCTCGACCTTTTATCCTTAACTAACTTCATAAATCCTAATAACCTTTTAATATGCATTTTAACTTTCACAATCCCTAATTCTCCTTCTTCCTAAAGCGAAGAACTTCAAGAAAGGGATTTCTCCAATGAGGAATTTCTTTCACCCTAAGGTCCAAAACTCCTAAGTTTGCTAAATTATCTATTGTGAATTTTAGTTGAGGTCAGTTGCATTCCTTGGGTATTCAAGCTAATAATCAAAAGATTGAGGCGATGAAGAAATGGCTTAGGCCCACTACTGCGATTGACATCAACAGCTTTTTGGGGCAAACCGATTGTTATAGAAGATTTCATGAGGGGTTCTCATTTGTTTCTACCCTGTTTATTAAATTAACACAAAAGGAAGCAAAATTCTAGTGGTTTGAGGGTTGTGAAAAATGCTTTCAAGAGTTAAAGACTCGATTGACTTCTACTCCAATTTTAACTTTTCCCGAGAGTATAGATTGTTTTGTGGTTTACTGTGATGCTTCTAGAATAGGTCTTGGTTGTGTTTTGATGAAGAATGGTAAGGTCATTCCTTATGTGTCTAGACAACTTAAGGTCCATGAGAAGAACTACCCCACTTATGACCTTGAGTTGGTTACAGTAGTATTTGCCCTTAAAATGTTGCGCCATTATCTTTATGGTGTTCATGTTGATGTGTTCACATATCACAAAGAGTTGCAGATGACATTAGTAAAAATGAGTTGAACTTTCGACAGAGAGGATGTCTAGAGATTCTTAGAGATTATGTGAAGCTCAGAATTGGGGTGTAGTCAATACTCCCAAATAAAAAGGGAAATTCAGACCGAATCACTCTATGAAATTACGTCGATACTTCCACATATTATGGGTAACTGGGAGAGAATCAATAGATTCCTTTTCGGGAGCGATTCATCCTTCCCGAACGCAGCATTTCTTGAAGAATGAGGGGCAAAGGGACTGATCAAGAAAGATCTTTTGTTCTTCTTATATATAAGATCGTGATTGGATCCGCATATGTTTGGTAAAGAGAATAATCTTATCACATGAGAGTTCCTTACCATCCGAGTAAATCAAATGTTGTTGAAGATGCTCTTAATAGTTTTTCCTTGAGGAGTATTGCTCATTTAGAAGAAGTAAGAAAGAGCTTGCAAAAAAGGTGCATACACTTGCCCGTTTGGGAGTTTGTCTCACAGATTTGGATGTTGGTAGTGTGACAGTTCAAAGTGGATTTGAGTCATAATTGGTGATTGAGATGAAGGAGAAGCAAGATAGTGATCCCATATTACTCTAGTTGAAAGATGCAATTCATAAGGAGAAGGTTAAGCTTTGATACATTGGGGAAAATGGGATTCTTCGATATCAAGAAAGGTTATGTGTTCCAAATGTAGATGGATTGAAAGACCAAATTTTGAAAGAGATTCATAGTTCCATGCATTCTATTCATCTAGGTACCACGAAAATGTATCGTGATTTAAGAGAAGTTTTCTAGTGGAATGTTATGAAAAAAGTGTTTATTTTATTGCAAAGTGTCCCAATTATCAGTAAGTGAAGGTTGAACATTAGAGGCTTGGTGGAATGGCTCAATATATAAGCATTCCTATGTGGAATTGGGAGATGATTAACATGGATTTCATCACAGTCCTACCTTGTACGTGTCGACAACATGATTCAATTTGAGTAATTATTGACTGGATAACTAAGTTTTACCATTTCTTGTTGGTTAAGACTACAGACTCAATATAAGATTATGCCAGATTGTATATTCGAGAGATACTCAAGCTTCATGGGTTACTTTGTATATCATTTATTATAGGGATATTTAGTTCACTTCTTATTTCTAGAAGTCCTTCTAGAAGGATATAAGGACATGTATAGCTCTCAGTATAACTTTTCATCTACAGATTGATGGACAGCTAGAGCACACCGTTCAGACCATAAAGGTTATGTTGCGAGCTTCCACGATTGTCTTCTTAGGTAATTGGGATGATCACCTACCTCTAATAAAATTTTCTTATAATAATCGTTATCATTCTAGTATTCAAATTCTCCTGTACGAAGCACTATCTGGGAGGAGGTGTAGGTCTCACATGGGTTTGTTCGAGGTAGGTGAGGCCACTTTGACAGGAAACAACTTAGTCAAAAAAGCCATGGAGAAAGTTATGTTGATTAAATAATGGTTTAATACTTCTCAAAGCCAGCAAAAATCTTATTTTGATTTGAGGCAAAGAGACTTAGAGTTTTAGATTGAATATTGGGTTTTCTTGTAAGTATCGCCCATGATTGGGGTGGCTTGTTTTGGTAAAAAAAGGGAAGATTAGTTCTCGGTACATTGTCCCTTACCGTATTCTATGCAGAATTGGGAAGGTAGCTTACAAACTAGATTGCGTATGACATCAAGTTAATACTTGCTCCTAAATCACATAATGTTTTGGCAAATTGGAGCATCCCAATAGTGCATGAAATAGTAAACGCCACCAGATCAGCTTTCTTCATAACCACATTGTTTACCATGATGGCATTACAATTATGAGACACTTCAACCATTTGAAAATCCATATTCCTCTTCTTGGTGACCAATTCTTTCACGAACTTTTCATATTCGGGCATCTCCAACAATGCTTCCACTAAAGGAAGATTTATTGACAGCGTCTTTAACACAAAAATAAATTTCTTGAACTTTTCATCTTCATACCACTTATTGAGTCTTTAAGGAAATGGTGGCTCGAGTTTGGGCAGCAATTTTACTGACTTTGAAGAAAAAGCAACCCCTTCCTTTGGAAATTTCAGTTCCTCGGTGGTGCTTTGCTTTGGAATTTCTTCAACCTCTTTGGACATGTAATTCCCTGGCAGCGGCGCCATTTTTAACAACGCTCAACTACACTCCATCCAATTCTAAGTGTAGGCAGTTGCAATCAATTATAAACATAATGAAGAGTTGGCGTCGATCCCACAGGGAGTTATACGAAATGGAATTCGATTACGAAGTAAATGGCGTGTTCTCTTCGTTTGTAGAAGTAAACATTATCGAAACAAGTTAAAGTAAATTTTAGGGGTTGACAACTAGTGTCAAATGGGGGGGATTAGAGTTACAACTAACAACTATGAAAACAAGGGAGTAATCAAGTTGAGAAGGATTCTCGGGGATGTGATCGATTAAATGCTAATTTCGCCATATGGGTGATTATAATTTACTAAAAAGCGTTGAATATTTGTGGTTAGGTTAGGCTTCAGATGTAATAGCCATCTCTCAATCAAACACCACTATTCAGGCGAGTTCTCTCAAACCTGGGCAAGTATAACAATATGAATAACCCAAAACCTCAATTAATCTACTCTATCGAGCTAGATAGGTAGGATTGAATTCAGATTCACTTTATCAAGCTGAATCAACAATAACTCAATCACTAAAATCATCAATTGATAGTCTTATTCTAAAACCTCTTTCTCAAGCAAGCCTAGAATACTAAGTTATAACTACATTTGCCAGTACAATTCATGAACTAAAACATAACTATCAATCAAACTCACTTCCAATCAACAGTAAAATAAGTAAATACTAACACCCATAAGCTAATTAGACTTTTTAATCATGTAATCACACCCCAAGAATGGTGTTTTAGTCACACATCAGAAAAAGCAAGAATTTATCACCCACTATATTCTCCACCAGTTGGGTAACACAATTCAAGTCTTCACTATGCTTGAAATCAACTTCAAATCAAAACCCAATTCAAAATTCTACTCAAAACTACTAAAATCAGTGTTTGGATAAAAACCCCAGAGTTAGAATGTGTAGGAACTTTTTGGAATTGGAAGCTCATGTTTTCATCTTTTAAAAATCGCATATATAATCTCCAGATTTTTAGCTTCAGGACAGATCGACGGAGTAAGTCGTGTGTCGCCGACCAGGTCGGCGATGCGCTGAATATGCCTTCCATCGCCTGCCTGGCTAGGTTTTTGAGCATTTCCTTGTTGTAACTTTAGGTGATCCAGGTCGGGCTCGCCGACCTATTCGGCGATGCACCAAAATAATCCTTCACCTCGCCTTTTTGAGTTGCATTTTTACAACTCATTCAATAATTTTGGGTAAGCTAAATCCCCATCGCCGATCGAGTCAGCGATACGCCAATTTGTCCTTCCCATCGCCGAGTTGGCCTTTCCCGGGCTGACACTCTGGAACCTTCAGCGAGCTGAAGAGCCACTCGACGGTTCGCTGAGTGATCTTGGCGATCATCAAGCCTTACGTTTCTATAACTTTTTCAGCTTTTTCGCTCCCTCTCTCCCGGTAATGTCCTTGCCTTGCTCTCTTGTCTTCATTGTTGCAAATTAGTATTTTAACATCACTTTAGAGCATAAAGTAGGCATTGAAGAAACTAAAACTATAAATATTAAGCCCTAAATGAGTTGAAATATCCGACTTGTCAAATCCCCGACTCATCAATACCCCTAGCTTAAACTTTTACTTGTCCTCAAGTAAAACACAAGATCAATCCGGTGAACAGGGATGTCTACAAATAGTGCTACTTGAGACTCAACATAAATGCACACGAGGTTTAATCTTCACAAACATTGTTCAAGTGTGCACTAAAAGTTTCAAATGATGACTAGCCATCATAATAAAGAAGTCAATCTCATAATGCTTGCCTCAAATACAAATTCAACTTCAACAAGAGTATTCGAATGCCCTCACATAAAGAATGATTTCATGCTCCCACAAAATCCATCAAAGATTATATCATAAAGAATCAAAATCAACTCTCACACTCTCATAATAGATAAACACATGCATGATTTTACCCATAAACTTGCCTGTATTTTCTTATCAACACGTCATTCGGGTCAATCAAGATCATCAAGGTCTTTCAAGGCTTGTAACGGGATTGAGGGTAAAGGTATGATCATTCTGGCTTAGTGACTTCTACCTTCATGAAGCATGACTTGCATTTTACTTCTTCTCCTTTTCTTTCACTCTTTTCATTTTCACAATCCACCCTAAGTATTTTCAAGAACAAAACTTATTATTAGAAGCATTGGATACCCCTTTTGTTTCCACCAATGCACAAATTGCAAACTTCTTTTTCAATCTTTTTATTTTTCTTTTCTTTTATTTCTCTCTCTTTTTTTTATATGGAGGGGTTCCATCTTTTCGAAACAAATCTTCATAGATGAATTTCACTAACTTCTTGATCAATTTCTCTCCTCATTTTTCACCACACCACAACTTAGGCTTTTGGCCTAAGTTGGGTATTCAAACAAACCAAAGCTCTATGAAGGTTTTAGGAGCAGAAGAAAGTGGCTAAATGTTTTCATGTTTTATCCAAAGAAAAGGTTAGGCTCAAATGGTGCCAAGTTCGAGTCACACTCTCACAAGGTGGTCAGAAAGAAGTATAGTAGCAATTTGATTCACTCTCACAAATATGTGCCTAAGATCATGTCTTTCAGTTACCAATACTAATCAATTGGACCAATGGGGCAAGTTCTAGGTATCACCAAGCACATGTTTCAAGAAAACCTCACCACTCAAGGCATTCAACACAATAATCGATCATGACTCTACAAGTTAAGCTTGGATGCAACGATCATCACAAGAATCATTTTGACAATGGACTAGTCACAACAAGATGCTTAGAGTCCACATATGACTTATGCAACTCAAATTTGCCTCATTGGACTAGAAAAAATATATCGTTCAATGAAGAGCACTATTCAAGTCATTGGTATTGATTGCAATCGATACTCCAATATGCAAGAAAATAGCCACAACATTCACAAATTCAAAAATCATAAGGTGGATCAAAAATAAACATTCACAATTAACCATAAAAATGAGGAGATTTGGACACATAAAACAAAAGATCATCCCAAAGCATTCAAAACAAAATAGATATACAACCCAAGGGGATGGGTATGCAGATACCCACACCCCACAAAAAAATACGAAATAGTGTCTTCAATGTGAAAAGAAATAAATGTCTCAAGAATTAAACAAAAGGATAATCAAGATCCCCTCTCAGGCTAAGCCTGAGGTGAATGTTGCACATCTGTGATCTTTCATCTGGGCATCAACACCCGGCTCATCTCCACCAGTAGATTGTGCTCCACTGGAACCTATCATTGAGGTGTTTTGAAGTGAAGCCTCCATCGCCGTCTGCACCATTGCACCCTTCGAATCCTCAAGATCATCATACAATGCAGCCTCACGGGTCCCAAGCTCTTTCTCATCCATCTCAGGAGTGTCTGTCTCATCACTATCATCAGCTAACAACATCATCTCCAATCATATTAGCCGAAGGGATCTCAAAATTAGCAAGAACCTCTCTATGGAATATCCACAGTACCCTAAAGCATCAAAATGTCAGTGGATTTGAGCTCATCCTCATCACGTCTCAACCCAACCACATCATCCTTCAAGGTTGTCACATCATCAGATTGTTGACCACCCTTCTCACATGCCTCAACTCACATAGTGAGTGTATTCAATTCCACTTAGTGAGCTGTAATTATCTCCCTGCTGACGCAGCTCCTCCCAGATAGGGGCAAGGGCAACAACAATGGCCCGCTCAATTAATCTGGGATAACTACCTCAACTCGGGAGGCACACACATAGGCCGAATAAGCTAGGTTGTCAATTCTATATAGCATGGCCTGTGTCAAAAGTGGGTGGGAGGCACCAGGTACAAAAGCAGTAGGACTAGATGTAGTAGCAGCAGATGAGGTAGGTGTACCTGAATGCTCGTCTACCTGAGTGGAAGAAGTAGTATCTGCCTCTAACATATCTATATCAACAGTCGGGTATGTGTCCACTGATGCAGTGCTATTCCCCTCAGCCTCATCCCTAGTGTACTCGACCTCGATCCTCCAGATATTAGTAGAGGAAGTGGGCATCACTTCAACATACGTCTTTGCCACAAATGGCAGTCTAGATCGCTGGAAAAACTCCTTGATCAGTACTGAGAATGGAAGCGAGGTTTGACGCTGCTTGGCCCTCATGGTAATCTCCTCCTCAATAATCAGCCTGAGATTCAGTCTATCCTGGTCAATAATGGATTCTAAAAGAACTGCCTTTGCATATCGGAGGATGGACTCATTTTGTGACGGCACGAGTGTGCTGCTAATGAACCCGAACCAGTACTTTGCAGCTACATTCAGGTCCTTCTCAATCTGGACCCAGGCTCAATCCACGGAGGTGTAATGTCAGAAATCAAGGGAGCCAACCATCCCTTAAGGTCGTTCAGGGTTTTCGTCTAAATCCTATCCACCAAGAAATGGATCATATTGACTGTGCACCCCAACACCACATTTATGTCTGAACATCTGCACTTAACATTTTTACCTCGCACCACCACATGATCAACAAATGCAAAAACACTAGCTTTCTTCTTGCCTTTCGGGATCAGCTTCCTGTACTCCTCATAGAACTCCCAGACCCAAGAAGGTATGCATGGGCATTGGAGTTGTGTGAATCACTCAAATTTATGAAACCGAATTGTGGCTAACACAGCCGGATACCTGTCCACTACCCTATCAGTGGAAAACCTCTTTTCTTCCAAAATAGTTCTCAACCCAGCCGCCTTTAACCTATTCATCGAGCGCAGTGGTGGTGTCTCGGCTGGGGCACTTGTGGTGCCTTCTCAACTGCCTGTGCTAGAGGTGCAGGAGGAGTTGGGAGTACAGGGAGTCTTGATGGATCATGTATCACTTTTGAACGCAATTCAACCCGTCTCCACCGATGGGTTTGATCATCCTCTGGTTCTGATTCATAGGGTGGAGTTCTAGACTTAAACTCTTCTTTTTTGTTCGACTCAAATATAGTGAGGTGGGTGTCATAGACACCCATGCTGTCTGAGCTAGAATTACTTAGACTCGGCTTTGCAGGTCTCTTTCCTTTATATGTCTCCTTCATCTTTTTTGGAGGATGTTTGGGTCGCGTTTATTGTGGAGGACCAGACTCTTCAGAAATGACTACTCCTCGTGATCTCTTTCCAGGTGGCTAGTTCCTTCCAGGTACCTTGGGCCTAGCCATATCAGCGAGACAACACAAATTGAGCAAATGCAGGGGCAACGGGTTAGTCAAAACCAAAATTAATGAATTGTAGAAAATCTCGCCGATCAACTCGGCGAGTTGCCGAACTAGATTGGTGAGCTAAAGGTAGCTCATTGAATTTCACAGATTGATTTTTAAACAAACAGGGCTACAAAAAGGCAATAACAAGGGCATTCGGCGAGTCGTTAATTAAATTTGACGAGTCGCCAAGTAAACTCGACAAACATAGGCATATCGCTGGATGTTACAGAATCCAGTAGCTAAATTCAAAACAAAAGGGCAATGTAAGGGGTCAATTGGCAAACTGCCGAGTTATTCGGTGAGCTCGACTAAGCTCATCGACTGGTCTCTCGTGCGAGACTTTTACCCCAATCCCCAATTTGAGGTGCCTAGCCTATGAGAACCAAACTAAAGCTTTGTTCTATGCAATTAACGCCTATCTCATATCATTACCAACCCCGGAGTACTCAGACTTCCCCCAATTTATCTAAAATCGACCAATCAACGTCTTTTAACCTTGGGAACGACATCACCCAATCTATCATTGGGAAAATTTAGTTGTTTAGTGCGATTCAGGTTACTTAGACTAAACCTACACCAAACCAACATGCATAACCGCCAGTCAAATAATTTAGACCCAAAATTCGAATTTAAACAAGCCAAAGATCTAACATGATCGATTTACACAACAATAATTTACTAATTAATTAACCACCCAAGGGCAAATAGTATATCCATCACTGACACACACATGCTTCGGAAATGGCAAGAAATTAGCAAGCTAAGGACACCAACCTCAGAAGTAGATAAATAAGCAACACAGGTAAATGCAAAAACAAGCACGAATTCCAACCAAGCAACGACACCCACATAAATATTTGACCTAAATTATTAACTAAAATAAAAGTGAAAGACTGCAAGAGTCAAAAAATGCGAAATCAAGAGGACTTTTAAATTTAAAACAGTTTGAAGCTTTTTGACCCTTAAGCTTGTGCCTCGATCAGCAATATCCACTTATGTCGTCGACCCATTGGCTTGTCAAAAAAGTAATCCACATCATGCTCGCCGACCTACTCGGCGATTCGCCGAATGGTTCCTGAGCTCACCTAATGGCCTATTTCTCCAAAAAGTTGAGTTTTCAACCTGCACATCCAACAATTATTATTCAAATAACAAAGACTAAAACTTGGGTTGCCTCTCAAGAAGTGCCTTATTTAACGTCGTGGCATGATGAAGATGTGCTTTCGAGCTTCATTCTTTGGGTGAACCATGGTATCACTCGGTAAACCCTATTTCGGTATTGGATTTAAATGAGCTAAGATTTGAGCCATCTGTGTTTCCAGCTGCTCAATAGACACTGAGTGTTAAACAACTGTTTGGTTCAGAGAAGAGACATCATTTTTCATTTCCCTTCGACTAAACATAGTGTTCTGATACCAAGTTTGTCACGTCTCGAGGCTACCACCTTGGCATAAGCACGGGACCTAGGATCACGAATGACCCCAAGCTAACCCTGAGCTGGCAAATCATAACATACTAAGATAAAATTAAATGAGAAATATTATGCGGAAGCTAAAAACCATAATATAATTGAAGTGGGGAATACCCAATATTGTCTGAATAACTTACTGAATAAGAGTTTACAATACTAGATTATAATCTCAAAATACTAGAACTAATTCTATCTATGTCTGAATAAAAGCCTTTAACTGACTAGAGATGCTGGGACATGCCCCAACTAACTCTAGTAAAATTGAAACTAAAGAGACTAGAAATGAAAGAAAACATGTCTATCATCCTCGAAGAATGAGGGCTCACCACTAGTACTACTGAACTGGGGATCGAGAACCGATCTATGCATGATCGGAATGCGGAACACCTGAACCTACATCATGAGATGATGTAGCGCAGAGTATGTGTCTGTACTTGAAAGGTACTAAGCATGCACGATAGGAATAATCTAAACAACATATACATAGTATAAATATAGCATACTGATCAATGATATAAGATGAACATGAAGGAAATACTAAACATGTTGAATATGAACTAAACTGAATGCGATGACCAAGTTCATAACATAGTGAAACTAAATACTGAACTGTAACTGATAACCTAGTCAATACGCTAGAATCTGACTGTAGGAGCTACTAATAACCGACTTAAAACCATGTTAGCTAAACATGGAGTCCGATGTATACACCCCATCGAGAGGACCCAATATACCTTGCCGGAGGTATAAAGGCATGACTGGCATGATCACTTAATATGATGCCCACAGAGGGGAATAAACCTACGGGGGCACGTAGTTCTGGGACTATGAGGGTGACTGACCCTAGTCCACTCGGTATTAAGCATACTCCCAATAGAATGTAAAAATACATAATATCTGAAATAAACTGGATAGCTCGAGATTCTAACATGCTAACTTAAAATGCAACATTAAGTACTAATTATGGAACATTTGAAAAATGATCCATTTATATCTGTATAAACTGACCTAGCAAGGGTAATTCATGAACTAAACAAATCTACACAACTTGGGTTCTGAATTTCATGCAAGAATTAAGCAACATAGTTACGAAATGTAATATTATGATTAGGATTAATCTAACAGCTAAATCACAACAATAATTTGAAGTTATAGAAACCCTAAGTCTAAACATAATGAAGGGAATCAAGAATCTGACTAATTCGTAGGGACCTATTGGGTGAAAGGAACACACTAGTGAAATCCCTCATACCTGGTGATGAATTCCACAGAGAAACCTTTCGATTTCGGGGCTGGAACTGAGGGAAACTTGGTGCGTTCTTAGAGAGGGTTTGGTCGACTCTTTTCTCCTTTTTGCTTTAAGTTTTCTCAGTTTTTTGGTGAATGGATAGCTTAGGGTAAAGTCTGATTAATTTACTAGACTAGAACTTACCAAAACGATGTAGTTTAGGTGTCCAATGCATAGGGAAAAGACCAAAACAACCCTAACTTAAAATTTGACGAGGCCACGAACTGACCCTGAGTGACGGCCCATGGACTGACCGACGGTCCGTCCTGGCAGGGCGTCGTTAGGCTTTAGAGGGAGCCTGTTGAGGGCCACGATCCATGGACCTAGACCACGGCCTGTGGCCTAGCCTACGGTCCGTGGGTCCAGCCCTGGGTCATGCCTTTTCTGAGACTTTCTGGGTAGGCTTTAGGTGGCCAACAACGGACCCCACCTACAGTTCATCAGTCAACCTACGGTTCATGGGTGGTCTCCGTTGGTGGCACCTGCAATTTTTGATTTTCTACAATCTGGTCTTTCTAACATATATGGTGTTACATTATCTTCCCCTTGGGAACATTCGTCCTCGAATGAAGACTAAACTAACAGAGTATGGAGGGAAAGTGTTGCAAACCCTACCACTAAGTACTGGAAACTAAAATCTGAGTGAACTAAGTTCCAAGAACATGCAAATACGTTGAAAATGCAAGTATAACTTAAGTAACATGATACTAAGACTGATTTTATGCATGAGTAACTGAAAGACTAGAGAGGAACTATTACCTCATGTTGGAATGGAATCGGAAGGAAAGAGAAGAGGGTATTTGCCGTCATTGCTGCTTCTGCTTCCCATGTATTTCTCTCTACAGACTGAATGCTCCACAAAACATTAACTGAAGCTACTTTTTTGTTTCTCAACCTTTGAAACTGACAATCAAGAATCTCAATTGGTACTATAGATGCTGGATCACCCACACACTTCTTCAACAATGAAAAAAATGAAATACCGGATGCACCGTTGCTAGTTCTTCTGGCAACTCTAACTCATAAGCCACTTTACCAATTCTTTTAAAAATCTTATAAGGGCCTACATATCTAGGACTGAGCTTCCCTTTCTTGCCAAATCTCATCACCCCCTTCATAGGTGACACTTTCAGGAAATCCCCAATCATCAATTTGGAACTCCAAGTCCCTTCTCCTTACATCTGCATAGGACTTCTGGCGACTCTGAGCGGTCTTAAGTCTATCTCTGATGAGTTGAACTTTTTCCGTATCATCATGAACCAAATCGGGTCCTATCAAGGCTGCTTCACCAACTTCAAACCAACCAACTGGAGATCTATATCTACACCCATATAATGCCTCATAAGGGGCCATCTGAATATTGGAATGGTAGCTATTATTATAGGCGAACTCTATAAGAAGAAGGTGATCATCCCAACTACCCTTAAAGTCGATCATGTAAGCTCTCAACATGTCTTCTAAGGTCTGAATGGTACGCTCTGCTTGACCATCCGTTTGTGGATGAAATGATGTGCTGAGGTTAACAAGAGTACCAACACCTTTCTGAAATGACTACCAAAAAGAAGAGGTAAGCTGAGGACCTCTATCTGAGATGATAGACAAAGGAAACCCATCCAACCTAAATATCTCATTAATGTAACTCTTGGTGTAGTCCTTCACCGAATCTGTAGTCTTAACAGCCAAAAAGTGGGCAGACTTAGTAACTTTGTCTACTATCACCCAAATGGAGTCATGTTGTCTGCGAGTACAAGGTAAACCTGTAATGAAGTCCATGTTTATCACTTCCCACTTCTATGTAGGAATGTTGATCTCTTGTGTCATACCTCCTGGTTTCTAACGTTCTACCTTCACCTGTTGACACTTTGGGCACTTAGCCACAAAATCTGCTATATCTCTTTTCATGTCATTCCACCAAAAGACTTCCCGCAAATCACAGTACATCTTAGTGGCGCCTAGATGAATAGAATACTAGGATTTATAGGCTTCTGTAAGGATCTGCTATCTCAACTCACCCACCTTAAGGACACATAAATGACCCTGATAGAGAAATACACCATCTTCCCTTTGGGAGACAACCTCAACCTTCTATTGATGAACTGCACCCTTCAGTTGAAGCAATATAAGATCATTGTCTTGTTTTTCCTTAACCTTCGCTACCAATAAAGAATGTGACCCATTCTAGACTATTACCCCACCATCTAATATGCTCATAAGGCAAACTCCTAAGCGAGGAAGTCGGGGAACATTGTTTGCTAGTTCTTTCCCTTCTTCCTCAACATGCGCTACTCTACCCATAAATAGTTTGCTAAGAGCATCAGCTACTACATTGGCCTTACCAGGATTATACAACATATTCATATCATAGTCCTTAAGGAATTCAAGCCATCTTCTCTGGCAAAGATTCAACTCTTTCTGGGTGAACACATACTGAAATCTCTTACGGTCTATGAACACATCTATGTGAACACCATACAAGTAATGTCTCCAAATCATTAGGGTAAATACTATGGCTGCAAGCTCGAGTTCATGAGTCAGATAGTTCTTCTCATGCACCTTAAGCTGTCTAGAAGTATAAGCTATAACCTTACCTCGTTGCATCAACACACAAACTAGGCTGACCTTTGATCCATCACAATAGATCACATAACCATCTGAACCCTCTGGTATAGTCTAAACAATATTTGTAGTCAACCTAGTTTTCAGTTTTAAGAAGCTCTTGTCCCACTCATTTGAAAATTGGAACTTAGCCTTTTTGTTAGTCAATTTAGTCAATGGAGAAGTTATGGATGAAAATCCTTCCACGAACCTTCTGTAATAACCAGCCAAACCTAAGAAACTTTTGATATATATAGGAAAGGTGGGTCTGGGCCATTGCTTTACCGCCTCTATTTTCTACGAATCCACTGGTGATCTTTGAGTGTTTGTAGGACAATCCTCAAATGAGTCGCATGTTCTTCCTTATTCCTAGAGTAAATGAGGATATCATCAATAAAGGCGATAATGAACAAGTCCAAATACTGCTTGAACACCATGTTCATCAAATCCATGAAAGCTGCAGGAGCATTGGTTAGTCCAAATGACATAACTACAAATTCATAATGACCATACCGAGTTCTGAAGGCTTTTTTTGGGATGTCACTATCTCTGACTCTGAGCTGGTAATAATCGGATCTGAGGTCTATTTTTGAGAAATGACTAGCACCCTGATGTTGGTCAAACAAGTCATCAATCCTCGGGATAGGGTACTTATTCTTGATTTTGACTTTGTTCAATTGCCGATATTCAATGCACATCCTGAGAGAACCATCTTTCTTTTTCACAAACAACACTGGTGCACCCCATGGGGAAATACTGGGTCTTATGAAACCCTTATCTAGAAGGTATTTTAACTGCTCTTTTAATTCCTTAAGCTCAGCCTGAACCATTTTGTAAGTATTAATAAAAATAGGTTGGGTATCCGGAAGGAGATCAATTCCAAAGTCGATTTCCCTGTATGGAGGAAGTTCGGGAAGATCTTCTGGAAACACTTCTGGAAACTCATTAACTACTGAACTGACTCAGGAGTTGGTGTTTTGGAGCTTGAATCCTTAACTCGAACTAGATGATAGAGATACCCTTTAGAGATCATTTTTATCGCCTTAAGGTAGGAAATGAATAGACCCATAGCACTAAGCTACTACCCTTCCATTCTAAGGTTGGTTCGCTGGGAAACTGAAAACGAACTATCCTAGTTCTACAAATGACTGAGGCATAACATGAATGTAACCAATCCATGCCTAGAAGATATCAAGTCTACCATTTCTAACTCTACGATATCTGCTAAGGTGACTTTCTGAGAGACTATGATAGGGAGATTTTTGTATACCCATTTAGCTATAACTGGGTCACTAACTGGAGTAGAGACTGAGAAGGGTTCTGAGAGAGTTTCTGGACTGACACTGAAGTTTACTACTATAGATGGAGTTACAAAGGAAAGAGTATCCCCTGGATCTAACCAAGCATAAACATCTAAGTGAAAGACTCCTAACATACTAGTGACCACATCAGGAGAATCTTCCTAGTCCTGGCGAGACCGGAAAGCATACAACCTGTTCTGGCGCTGACCGCCACTTGTACCAGACGAAGTACCCTGCTGAGTAGGGCGACCTACTAGTGCTGCTGAATCTGTAGACTGAGCCCTACTATTGTTACCTCCTTGACCCTATTTAGAAGAATGGCAATCCCTCAACCTGTGACCAGTCTGACCACACCCAAAACATTCATCCTTTCCTACAAGACACTCATCCGGATAGCTCTTACCATACTTTGGAGAAGTTGGGTAGGTTCTACTGCCTGAAACACTTCCCTGATACTTAGAGCTTGATGCCCTACCTTTCTGATCCTATCGGAGCCTGGGGGATGGAGTACTAGTTGATGAAGGTGCTGGAGCTGAAGATTTCTGCTGAAACTGTGAGCGATTTCCACCACCCGATTTCTACTGAGAGTAATCATAGTTGACTATCCTAGCCCTCTTGTTGTCCTTAGCCTGTTCCCTAAGCTTATCTCCCTCAATCTGCTAAGCATGAGTCATGAGCCTAGAGATATTCATATCTCTAACAAAATCGCATTTCTGCACTCTGTCTTCACCAAGTGAGATACTCCAAATTGGAACTTACTCATCAATGCCCTGGAATAGGCAACCATATGTGGAGCATACCTGGAGAGCTGGGTGAACTTGAGTCCGTACTCTTGGACTATCATAGAAACTTGCCTCAAATTCATGAACTCCTGAGCTTTAGCCTCCAACTCTCTTGGAAAGAACCTCTCTAGAAAAGCTCCGGTAAAACACTCCCAAGTCACAGGAGCTTTATCCTTACCCCTGCTTTCATTCCATTGAGTGAACCAAATGTGAGCTACATCCTTGAGCTGGTAGGACGCCAACTCTACCCTATCATTTCCACTCACCTACATCACTCCAAAGATCTTTTTGACCTCATCAATAATGTTTTGGGGGTCTTCACTAACTTGCGACCCTAGAAACTCAGGTGGATTAATCCTAACAAAATCATGGACACTAGCTGCCACTGACCCACCACTAGCATTTGTAGGAACTGGAACCTGCTAGTTGTTCTAGTTGGATACACTCTGAGCCAAAAGTTGAATGACATTCCGAAACTCTGCATTCGAAACTTCATGATATGGGACGGAGGAACTACATCAGCGTTGGGGGCATTAGCATTCCTTGCGTAAGCTCTACGAAGAGGTATGATCTAAAAAGCATAACTCGAGTTAGAAAAATGAGATCATACCCACGCACGATAAGAATATCAAGAAATTGAAGTTTTTCCAAAAACACTTCATAGCCTCCCCCTCATAGGTGTGGTGCGCTTCAGACTCTTGAAAGGGACTCTACTTAGTGAGGCTTTTCATACATCCTAGGAATATTAAACCTAGTGCTCTGATACCAAGTTTGTCACGCCCTGAGACTACCTCTTAAACGTAAACACGGGACCTAGGATCACGAATAACCGCAAGCTTACCCTGAGTTGGCATATCATAGCATACTAAGATAAACTTACATGACAAATACTGTGCGGAAGCTAAAAACCATAATATAACTGAAGTGGAGAATACCCAATATTGTCTGAATAACATACTAAATAAGAGTTTACAATACTAGATTATAATCTCAACATACAAGAACTGATTCTAACTATGTCTGAATAAAAGCTTCTAACTGACTAGATATGATGCGACATGCCACAACTAACTCTAGAAAAACTAAAACTAAAAAGACTAAAAATGAAAGAAAACATGTCTATCAACCTCGAAGAATGAGGACTCACTACTAGTACTGCTGAACTGGGGATCGGGAACCGATCTATGCGTGATCTAAATGCTGAGGACCTGAACCCACATCACGAGAAGATGTAGAACATAGTATGTGTCAGTACTTGAAAGGTATTGAGTATGCCAGATAATAATAAGTTAAACAACTTATACATAACTGAAATATAGCATACTAATTAATGATATAAGACTAACATCAAGGATATACTAAACGTGCTGAATACGAACTAAACTCAATGTGATGACCAATTGCATAACATACTGAAACTAAATACGAAACTGTAGCTGATATCCTGGTCAATGCAGAAGAATTTGACTGTGGGAGCTACTAATAACTGACATAAAACCACGTGAACTAAACGTGGAGTCCGATGTATACGTCTATCGAGAGGACCCAATATATCTTGCTAGGGGTATAAAGGCGTGACTGGTGTGATCACTTAATATGATTCCCACAAAGGGGACTTAACCTATGGGGGCATGTAGTTCTGGGACTATGAGGGTGACTATCCATTCGGTATTAAGCCTACTCCTAATAGAATGTAAAAATACAACGTAACTTAAATAAACTGGATAGCTCGAGATTCTGATATGCTAACTGAAAATGCAACATTAAGTACTGATACTTAAGCATTTGAAAACTGATTCATATATATATGTATAAACTGACCTAGCAAGTGTAATTCATGAACTAAACGAATCTACACAACTAGAGTTCTGAATTTCATGCAAGAATTAAGCAACATAGTTACAAAACGTAATAATCTGATTAGGATTAATCTAACAGCCAAATCACAGCAATATTCTGAAGTTCTAGAAACCCTAAGTCTAAACATAATGAAGGGAATCAAGAATCTGACTGAATTCTAGGGACCTAATGGGTGAAAGGAACCCACTAGTGAAGTCCCACATACCTGGTGACGAATTTCATGGAGAAACCTTTCGATTTTGGGGTGTGAGACAACCATCATCGCGGTCCCTGTTCCAACCTTGATTCTTACCCGGCCTTGGATAGTTTGGATGAGAACCCCCTGCCCGATTTTCCAAGAAATGCACTTCGCATTCACAGCCTTCGAACCACTTCCCATGACATGTTTCATCAATAGGTCCATTTGGATCATAATTTTTGCCATGTTTTCATCTCTCTCTTGGTTCTTCTCCAATTGTTCCTTAGTCATCCAAATGTTCAAGGAGACACTTGATCTTCCCTTGTGTACCACGCAAGATTAATTTTCGTCATCTCATCAAGAAGTGATGATGTAATGTTGAACAGTTGTCTCATGATTCCACCTCAAAAGAGCTGATCTGCAACACCTTTGTTGACTATGTCAAGGCTCCAGTAAAAATATTGCAACAACACACTGTCCGGCACCCCATGAGTCAGACATTGAAACAACAACTTTTTGAACCATGTCTCATTGATGGGTTCGCCATCAATACGCTTAAAGTTATGTATACTTTTCCTTAACTTAACCATCTTCGAAGGAGGGAAAAACATTTTGTAGAATGCCTCGGTGAGCTCCTCCCAAGAAGTTATTGAATCCCTTGGTAGCTCGGTCAACCACTTCGTTGCTTCCCCCATTAGAGAAAAGGGAAATAAACAAAGTCGGACTGACTCTTAGGTGATGTTCTTGAAAGAGAACGGTGCACATACATCCACGAAGTTCCTGATGTTCTCATAAGGGTCCTCATTAGCGAGTCCTCGAAAGAGACCCTTCATTTGCAATAGCTGCAACATAGTGATGGTCACATGAAACACCGCATTGCACACAATCAGAGGAAATCGGATAGCACCTGCACTTCCCAACGGATCCTCATTGACATCATTCAAATTTGTGATGTCATCGTTGTTCCCAAGTTGGATGGCATTGCTCCCATTGACACTTATCTCTTCACATATTTTAGAGCATCCAACAAAGAACACAACTAAGTCGATTCAACTACAACAGAATCAGTTCACGACTAAATCTCAATAAAAGAATTCTAAATACCACTCCCCGGTAGCGGCGCAATTTTTGATAACACTAAACTACATTTCATCCAGTTCTAAGTGTAGGCAGTCGCTGACAAGTATAAACCCAACTAAGAGTTTGGGTCGATCCCACAGGGAGTGATACAGTAAAGAATTCAATCAAGAAGTAAAATCTTTTCCTAATCAGTTGTAAGTACAAGTTTTGTAACACTAAAGTAAATCACAAAATTTGAATAATTAATATCAAATGGGGGGATTTGGGTAACCAATTTACAACTACTAAAAATGGAAGTAAGCAAGTAGAGAAGGTTTTTTGGGAGTCTGAGAAGTTGAATGCTAATTTCGCGTAATGGGTGATTATGAGTTACTCAAAGTTGTTGAATATCAGTGGGTAGGCTGATTTTAAGTATAATACCCATTTCTCAATCAACTATTGCAATTCAAGTGAGTTCTTTCAAACGTCACAAGCGAAACAAAATCAAACAACCCATTACCTTAATCAATCCACTTTTTCAAGCTAGATTTGCAAAATTGCAATTAAACCCACTTTCTCAAGATAGATTCATAACAATGCAATCAAAACAGTTATCAACTAATATTTTGACTCTAGCACTTCTTTCTCAAGACAAAATCGAGTTCTAATCTAGAATTGCATTTTTCACTACAATACCTCAATTAAAACATCAACAATTAATTGAACCCACTTCAAATCAAATATAAAATCAGTAAAACAACACTCATTAGCTAATTGAGGCATTCAAATACATAATCACACACCCTAGAATGAGGGTTTTAGCCGAACATAGTAAAGAACAAGAAATTGTTACGAAATAAGTTTTCCATAAGATTTGGCAACAATCCACAAGTCTCCAAATGCTCCAATTAAAGCTAAAAATCTCACAATATCGAAATCCTTTCTCAAAAATCTCAAAATAAGGTTGTAGAATGTAAAATATCAAAACCCCAGAAGTTTGATAATGTGTGTAAAATTCCAGAATTGTTTAGAAGTCCTTCTCTTCCTTTGAAAAATAGCATTTATACTTTCCCAGAATCTCAGCATCGGAGTCACTCGGCGAAGTAAGTCAGTTGTCGCCTATAACACCTCGGTCTTAGAAAGATCTATTTTTAGAAAGAACTAAATTGGAAAATTGAGAATTTTGCGAGTTAGTCTTAAATTGTGAGCTTTGGGTCAACTTCAAATGACCATAACTTTCAGTACATGATGAGTTAGGTGGTCCATGAGATATCATATGAATGATCTTTGATTCCTCTTTCCAGCACCACTGAGTTTGCTAAATTCCGAGTTTGGATGAGGGAGATATGTCCATTAAAGTTCAGATTGTCCAGCTATTTTGTTCTTTTCCTTACCCCACTAAGTTTTCACGTTTTGGTTACCCCAAATAGGGGTCTAAACTGATTTGGATCAGTTTTCACAATTCCTAAACACGCTTAGGGTTATAGAGAGAAGTGCAAGAGGAGGAAAAGGAGAAGTTCAGGCGTTTGTTGAAGATTCTAGTGATTGTTGAGGAGTTTCACCAAGGATTTTATCCTTATGAGGTATGTAAGTTCTCATAGTGTTGAGTTTGTTCACCCACATACCAATCATGCTATTTTTATCTGTAATTTCGTTCTTGAGGTTGAATGATTTGAGTTCTTGAGGTTTTGTGCTTTGTTCCTTGATAATGGAGTTCTTGTTGATTTCTTGAGGTGAGGGTTGCGAATGAGAGTTGTTCTTGATCGATTTCTGTGTGAATTTCATTGTAAATCTTTTGGTTTTAAGAGTCCAAAATAGTTTGAGGGAAATCATTCGATTCTAGATGAGTTAGGGCATGAGATGAACAAAACAATTCGTCAAATTCTGGGCAAGGACTCTGGGCGGCACACCACCGTAGCGCCAAAACTACTGCCTCGTAGCTTGGGGCCTAGCGCAGCGTGCCACTCAGTGTGCCCCAAACACTGGTTGGTAGTTTTGGGGCTGGCGCTCTGCACCACTCAGTGCGCTAGTGTCACCAGGGTTGCCAAGTCTCCTACCCTTCCAACTGTCTTTCTGTGTGAGTTCCCTAGAATTGACCCATGTTTTATACTTGATATCTACACTTATATATGGATTAATCCTTGAGATATCATGCATATCCAATTCATAACTGTTGAATTCATAATTCAAATTCAAGATAGAGTTAAGAATAAAGTTTGAGGAAGTTCATTGAGTCATTTTGAGAAGCTTTTTACAATCTTTTAAAACTTGTTTTAAGACTTGAGTACTTGAGTATGAGGATGAGGA
The DNA here is from genome assembly GCF_000226075.1 of Solanum tuberosum. Lineage (NCBI taxonomy): Eukaryota > Viridiplantae > Streptophyta > Magnoliopsida > Solanales > Solanaceae > Solanum > Solanum tuberosum. The sequence continues at coordinate 424,094 of NW_006239130.1, forward strand.
GATTTAATTTTTATTTTTCTTAATGAATAAATGGGAACTAAGTATTCCCATGAGTAAATGCTTTTACATTTAAAACGAGAGGAAATCTTGATTTCGAAATGAGTTTGAGGAGTTTTGAGCACTATCTCTTTTAAGAGAATCTTTTGAGTAATAATCTATAACTTGAGGATGAGGAAATGTTTTTCAAACATATGTGCATGAGTTATATTAGTGGGAGTATTATTGAGCGCCAATATGGGGACAAGTTCAGACAACTCAAAGTCCTCATACACCATGTATGCCAATATGGGTAAAGGGTTATACTTTTTAGATGATTCCTTATTGATTTTATGCATAGCTTAGTGGATCCACTTAGTTGAGGATGTCTTATACTCCAGCAAGATATATGACAGTTCTTGCAGCGTGGGAGAGATGATGTGTCATCACATAGCTCATAATGATCGTTGACGGTTAGAGAATCTCCCAAATAAGAGTAAAGAGTTATTATTTTTAAATACTTTGAGTTGTCATTTAGTTCTTTAAAATCTTTCTATATACTGCATCTTTTCTTTGTTGCTCTACAATGAGTTGAGTATTCTGGAATTGAGTTCAGTATTTCTGAGTTTGACTATCTTGAGTATCTTTGAGTATCCTTGAGTATCTTTGAGTTGCGTTGAGTTAAGATGAGGTAAGTATGTTCCTACCTTGTATCAGATCATGTTTGTGCTTTAGAATTACCCTTGCATGCCCGTACATTCCATGTACTCACGTCATTTGGCCTGCATCTTTCATGATGCAGATACGGGTAACCATTATCATCAACAGGCGCTCCGTTGATTCCACTTACACTCCAGAGTTGCTTTGGTGAGCCTCCTTGCTGGCGGAGGATTCCCGTTTTTTTTCCAGTTTTGTTAAGATGTGTTGGCTCTTGTCCCGACGTCTATAATAGTATTCAGAGGCTTCATGGACAGTAGAGTTTTCAGAAGTCTATTTAATTTTAAATTTTTAAATGTTATAGACTTGAGTTGTCTCTTTTGGCCAGTTGAATATTTTCTTTAAAATATTCTAAGTTATCTATTTTGGGACTGTTTGAGAAAACCTATACTTTTGAGTTAATCTAATGTAGAATAAGTCTTTCTCTAAGAATTGAGCCATGCCAAGGGTTCGCTTGGGGACCAACAATGGTTTTCGAGTGCTAGTCGCTTCCAAGGACTTAAATTGTATGTTTTGGGTCAACATCAAACAACCATAACTTTCAGTACATGATGATTTAGGTGGCCCATGAGAAATCAAATGAAAACTCTTTGATTCCTCTCTCTAACGCCACCGGGTTTGCTAAATTATGAGTTCAGATGAGGGATATATGCCCGTTTGAGTTCAACCTGTCCAGCTAAGGAAATTCATCCGAATTAAGGAGGGGTATTTTGGTCTTTTTCTTACCCCACTAAGTTTTCACGTTTTGGTTACCTCGAGTAATGTTCTAAACTAATTAGGATCAGTTTTAAAAATTCCTAAACATGCTTAGCGTCTTAGGGAGAAGTGAAAGAAGAGGAAAAGGAGAAGCTCAAGCGTTTGTTCAAAATTCTTGCGACTGTTGAGGAGTTTCGCCAATGATGTGAACCTTACTATGTATATAAGTTCTCATAGTGTTGGGTTAGTTCACCCACACGCCATTCATGTGATTTTTATCTGTATTTTCGTTCTAGAGGTTGAATGATTTGAGTTCTTGAGGTTTTGTACTTTGCTCTTTGATAATGGAGTTCTTGTTGAGTTCTTTATGTGAGGGTTGCAAATGAGATTTTTCTTGATAAATTTATGTGTGATTTTCGTTGTAAATGTGGTTAGTTTAAGAATCCAAAAGAGTTTGATTGAAATCGTTTGATTCTAGATGAGTTAGGGCATGAGATTAAATAAGAAAATTCATCAAATTCTGGGCAGGGGCTTGGGGCTTCGCACCACCATAGAGCCACAACTACTACCCACTAGTTTAAGGCCTAGCGCGGCGCGCCACTCAGTACACCCAAAATATTGGTCAGTAGTTTTGGGGCTAGCGCCCTGCTCCACTCAGTGTGCCAGGGTCGCCAGGTCCACTACCCTTCTTTCCTTCCGTGTCAATTCCCTCAAATCGTACCCATGTTTTCTACTTGACATCTACACTTAAAATCTTGATTAATACTTGAGAGATCATGCATATCCAATTCATGACTCTTGAATTCATAATTCATATTCAAGGTAGAGTTAAGAGTCAAGTTTGAGGAAGTTCTTTGAGTCATTTTGAGAATTCTTTTACAACCTTTTAAAACTTGTTTAAGACTTGAGTACTTGAGTATGAGGATGAGGAGAGTTGAGTTTTATTTTTCAAAATTAATAAATGGGAACTAAGTATTCCCAAGAATAAATGCTATTACATTTAAAACGATATGAAATCTTGATTTCCAAATGATTTTGGGGACTTTTAAGCACTATCTCTTTTAAGAGAATCTTTTGAGTAATAATTTATAAGTTGAGGATGAGGAAATGTTTTTAAAACATATGATCATGAGTTATATTATTGGGAGTAGTATTGAGCACCGATATGGGGACGAGTTCAGACAACTCAAAGTCCTCATAAACCATGTATGCTAACATGGTAAAGAGTCATACTTTTTAGATGGTTCCTTATTGCTTTTAAGCATAGCTTAGTGGATCTAGTTTGTTGAGGATTTCTTATACTCTGGGAAGATATAGGACAACTCTGGCATCGTGGGTAAGATGTTGTATCATCACATATTTCATAGTGATGGTTGTCGGTTAGAGAATCTCCCAAACAAGAGCAAATATTTATTACTGTATTTTTAAATACTTTGAGTTTTCATATATTGCTTTAAAAGCTTTCTTTATACTGCATCTTTTCTTTGTTGCTTTATAATGAGTTGAGTATTCTGGAATTGAGTTCAATATTTCTGAGTTTGAGTATCTTGCGTATCTTTCAGTATATTTGAGTTGAGTTGAGGTAAGTATGTTCTTCCATTCTATCATATCAAGCTTATGTCTGTGCTTTAGAACTCCCCTTCCATGCCCGTACATTGCATGTACTGACGCCATTTGGCCTGCATCTTTCATGATGCAGATACAGGTAACCATGGTCATCAACAGGCGCTCTGTTGATACCACTTGCAGTCCAAAGTTGCTTTGGTGAGCCTCCTTTCTTGCGGAGAATTCCCGTTTATTTTTTCAGTTTTGTTAAGATATTATGGGTCTTTTCCCAAAGTCTATCATAGTATTTAGAGGCTTCATAGACAGTAGAGTTTTGAGAAGTCTGTTTCATTTTCAATTTTTAATGTTCTAAACTTGAGTTTCCTCTTTTGGCCAGTTAAATGTTTTCTTTGATATATTCTGAGTTATCTATTTTGAGATTGTATGAGAAACCTTTCTTTTTGACTTCATCTAATGTTGAATAAGTCTCCCGCTGAGTATTGAGCTAGGCCAAGGGTTCTCTTGGGGACCAGCAATGGGTCTCGAGTAATAGTCATGTCCAAGGTGTAGGCTCGGGGAGTGACATCACCGACCCGATCGGTGATTCGCCGAGTGCTCCTCCTCTTGCCTTTTTAGTGTGGCTTTTCACCATCTCTTTTTTGTAACATTTGGCGATTGAGATCGGCATAGCCAATATTTTTGGCGTGTCGCCGAATTGCTAATGTGCTTGCCAAGTTGGTCTTGTCCATGGGCTGGCCTCCAAGAACTTTAGGTGAGCTGAAGGTCCACTTGGTGACTCTCCGAGTGGCTTTGGCCAGTACCAGTTTGCTTTCCTTCAACTTTTTAAGCTTTCTCGCTCTTATTTGCTACGTCGTGTCCTTGCCTTGATCTTTTGCCTTCATTGCTACATATTAACATTTTAACATCAGTTATGAGCATAAATTAAGCATTGAGGACACTAATTTCCCGAGTATTAAGCCCTAAATGAGTTGAAATCCCCTACTCATCACTGACCATAAGAACTTAACTTTCTTTTGAGTGAATGTTGTCAATGGAGAGACAATCGAAGAAAACCCTTCAATAAGCTTTCTATAATAACCAGCAGAACCCAAGAAAATTTGAATATCCTAAGGGGATACAGGTCTAGGCCAACTCTTAACCGCATCCATTTTCTTAGGATCTACCTCAGTACCCTTACCAGAAATAATGTGACCAAGCAACTCCAAGAACCTCAACCGAAACTCACATTTGCTAAACTTTGCAAATAGTTGTTGGTCCTTGAGGACTTGCAACACAATCCTCAAATGCTCGACATGCTCGTCCTCACTCCTTCAGTAAATCAAGATGTTATTGATAAAAAAATTCACAACCATGTCTAGATATTATTGAAACACTTTATTCATCAAGTCGATAAACACGCCCAGAGCATTAGTCAAACCAAACAACATTACCAAAAATTCATAATGACCATACCGAATTCGAAAAATCATCTTCAAAATGTCATCTTTCTTCACCCTCAATTAGTGCTAACCTGGCCAGAGGCTGATCTTAGAGAAGTAACTCCTCACTTTAGAGGTTGATTAAGTTCTTCAATTTTGTTTCCTTGCGTTGGCTACATTTCGTAATCAGAAATCACTCAAATATGAACTCATTCTATTTGATTTTATTATGCTTATAACTTTCTGTTTAAGTGTGCAGGATAGCATTCTATTCTATTTGGAGATAGCATTGCCCTATTTATTGTCACGCCCCAGATTCAAGGGGCGCAACTCACTCCTAATACAAAAACTCAGGCTCGAGTTGACCCTTCTGAACCATTTTCTACTAGCGCATGGCAGCCACACGCAGTCAAGAAAACAAATAAGTATATCGTGACATAAAATTAAGCCTGAGGCCGACAAGGCCTCTGTAAATAGATCCATAAAAGAAATAGCTACTCCCAAGAGTTCATATAAAGAAATAGCCAACTAGCACAGAAGTCCTGATTGGGACGTCGAGGCCACCATGATCTCTATACCAAAACTAAAAGCAGGTATATCAAGACAATGCATCACACAACTAACAAGCTTTAGCAAACCAACAAACTAGGCCAGCATGGCCATAACGTAGATATAAACTCCACACACTAGTCTACAAGCCTCTAAGAGTAGTAAAGATTGGTGGGATAGGGCCCCAGCCTACACATGAAAATATATACAACAAAAGCTAACAAATCTCCCAACTCTGGCAGCTCCGGAGGAAAGGGGCTAGCCAACCGGATAGAAGTCAATCTTGCTGCTGCAGAGGTCTACTAGGTCGTCTGTCGGGAACTGCATGCATGAATGCAGCGCCCCCAGGAAATGGTACGTCAGTACAAAATAATGTACCGAGTATGAAAGACAATAGACTATGAGCAGGTATCCTGATATATTGGAGTAATCTGATAAATAAATCAAGAATAAGATAAGCATATTGACCTGCTCCTAAATCTAAACTTATCAAAAATAATAAAACAACAACCTAACCAAGCCCCCATAAGCTCGCCAGGTACAAACTGCACACAAGACCACCTACCCAGGCCCTCATATGCCCAGAAGGTGCCAATCACTCTATATACCCCTATCGGTAGTCCCCTAACCCCGTAGGCAGTCACATAGCCCTCTTAGGTAATAGTACAGCTTCGTAGGCAGCACATAGCTCTCTTAGGCATCAATATAGCATGTAGGCAACTCATAGCCCTCTTAGGCAACAATATGGCCCTGTAGGCAACTCATAGCCCTTCTAGGCGTCAATATATCCCTATCGGCAGAACATAGCCCTTCTAGGCATAGATCACATTCTTGCAGCTAACCACAATAGCCCAACGGGCAACAATAACAATCCAACAGCTAAAAGCTAGAAATTTAGTTATAAGAAACATATACAAATAGCCTCTAAGTCGTGTCCAACATAGGGACGCCACTACTTAATAAGAATCCCAATAAGAGATGATTATATCCACTAGAGCAGCCAACAATCAACAATAATGGCTACAAGTATAACAACGATAACAACTCAATTACATTGCTCCGAAGCTTTAAGAAAACTTGCCATAAGATGAGAATAGCGTTAACATAAGTTTTTCGCTGAATTCATGTGTTCTAACGACTTTTACTCATAACTCCCTCGAAACTACAACAAGGTAGGACCATAATCAACACACAAAAATAAAAGATACCATGACAATACGATAAAAGATATGTATTTCCGTCGCTAGTTGCTATTTGCTGCTTATAAAAGCTAGAGTCGATGAAAGAAGGGTCTTACCTCGATCTTAAGTTCGTAATACACCTCAAAACCTTCAAATATATCCAAACCCTTGGTGTCCCAACACTAAAGTGTGATATGCTACGAAATCGATAAAACAAATTATACCACGATGATGAGCCCAACACATAGAAAAACTTTCATCAAGGACTTACGTCGAGAAAATCTATACTTTAGTTGATCCAAGAAATGGGTTTCTCTAATTTTTCTGGTTATTAGCTGAAAAATGAAGTAAAGGTTCCAAGAAGAAGATATATGTAAAGTTCCACCGACCTAGGGCCCCACCTCATGTGCCTGCTTGAGCAATCCCACGAAAATACAAATATCTCTTTATTTTGAAGTCGTATGAACAAATGGTTTGATGCGTTAGAAACTAGACTAGTACACCTTCGATTCAATAGGTCGTGGGCCCCATAAATATTTATAGATTGGGAGAAAACCTCCGAGACATTTGACCCAAATTTTAGAGAAATCTTTAAAAAGGAACTTACGATAACTTCCGCCAACTTTTATTTTGCCACTTACTTAACTTCAAAACTTGAGATGCAACACTTGAACACTTAAAAATAGGACATACCACATCGTTCTTAATTTATTACCCACCCTCCTTGTCTTTCCATGGAGATATGAGTAATTTTAGACGTTTTGAAAAGTCGGGGTGTTACATCCTTCCCCCTTTAGAAACATTCGTCCTCGAATGAAATATCTGAGTCACGCGGTTCAGTCCTTAGGATTTGCCAAAATTTAGGCATTGTATCCTTTGTAAATGTCACTATCCAGAAACTTGAAATGCAAAATTTCTAACCTAGGCGTCTCACATGATGACATAAATAGCTAAGCACTATAGCTCCACCATAACAGTGCAAAAAGATATACAAACACAACCACAATAATAATAAGCAATAGTATATCTATAAAAAATGGATAGGTATCTTACCTTACTGCCCTAATATAAACTAATATGCCATCACCCTGGGGTATGAAACAAGTGAGGATATTTGGACCTCATGCCATCATCATCTTCCCAGGTCACCTCTTCTGTATTCTTGTTCCTCCACAATACTTTAACCGAAGCCACCTCTTTGGTCCTCAATTTACGGACTTGCCGATCTAAAATGGCAACTGTAGTTTCCTCGTAGGACAACTCGTCTATGATCTGAACATTGTCGACAGGGAAAACCCGAGAAGGGTCTCCTACGCACTTTTGTAGCATCGATACATGAAAACTGGATGATTAGATTTTAGCCCCGAAGGCAATTCTAACTCATAAGCCACTCGTCCTTCCCTCCGAAGAATCCGGTATGGCCTAATGAATTGGACTAAGCTTTCCCTTTTTGCCAAATCGTATAACACCCTTCATAGGCGAGACTTTTAAGAATACCCAGTCATCGACACAAAACTCTAAGTCCCTTCGTCACACATCTGAGTATGACTTCTGTGGATTTGAGCTGTTAGCAACCTCTCCCGAATAAGCTTAACTTTCTCCATTGTCTGCTGGACTATGTCGGGTCCAATCAACCCTGACTCACCTACCTTGAACCATCCAATGGGGGATCTACATTTTCTCCCATACAAAGCCTCATAAGGTGCCATCCCGATGCTGGAATGATAACTATTATTGTATGCAAACTCAATAAGAGGCAAGTGGTGATCCCAACTTCCCTTGAGGTCTAGTGCGCACTTCCGTAACATACCTTCGATTGTCAAAATTGTGCGCTCAGCCTGGCCATCTGTCTGAGCATGAAAGGCGGTACTAAGATTAATTTGTTTCCCTAATCCTTTCTGGAAGGACTTCCAAAACTTGGCGGTAAATTGTGCTCCTCAATCAGAGATAATAGATACTGGGACACCGTCAGCCTAACAATCTCTCTAATATAGAGCCCTGCATAGTCTTCGGCCGAAAAAATAGACCTGGCTGGTAAGAAGTGAGCTGATTTCGTTAGTCTATTAATAATTACCCAAATAGAGTCAAACTTGCTATGCGATCGAGGTAACCTTATAATAAAATCCATATTAATTGCTTCCCCCTTCCACAAATGAATGGCTATCTCTTTAACTAGCCCAACGGGCTTTTGGTGTTTAATTTTTACCTGTTGGCAGTTAGGACATTGCGCCACAAACTCTGCAACGTCCTTCTTCATCCCATGCCACCAATTGATCTCCTTAATATCATGGTACATCTTCGTCGAACCAGGGTGAATAGAATAACGGGAATGATGTGCCTCTTCCATATTTCGATGTCGAAGCCCTTCAACATTCGGAACACACAATTGACCGCTATATCTGAGGACTCCATCTTCTGCTATATCAAATGCTAAAGACTGTTGATTCTGAACCTTGGCTCTAAGATGCTCTATGCTAGGATCCTCTTGTTGCCGTGATTTTACTTCTACAACTAGAGATGATACGACTGTATCCTGAATTGTGACCCCACTATCTTCTGCCTCTAACAATCTGACTCCCAAGCTAACTAACTGATGAAGCTCTCGCACTAGCTCCCACTTCTCAACACCTAAATGGGATAAACTACCCATAGATCTTCGAGTGAGGGCATCGACTACCACATTCACCTTTCTTGGATGATATAAAATATCCACATCGTAGTCTTTCAGTAACTCAAGCCATCGACGTTGTCACAGATTTAACTCCTTCTGTGTAAATATATATTGAAGGCTCTTATGATCTGTGAAGATGTTAATATGAACACCATACAAATAGTGTCTCTAGATCTTTAACGCATGCATAACTGCAGCCAACTCTAAATAGTGGTTCGGATAGTTCTTCTCATGCTTCATCAACTGCCTTGAAGCATATGCGATAACCTTACCATGTTGTGTTAGAAAAAATCCCAACCCAACACCAGAAGCATCACAGTACACCGCATAGCCCTCTGAACCCTCTGGCAATGCTAGAACTGGAGTTGATGTCAACCTGTCCTTTAGCTCCTGGAAACTATGCTCGCAAGCTTTAGTCCACTGAAACTTAACTGCTTTTTGAGTCAGCTTCGTTAATGGTGTTGAAAGTGAAGAAGACCCCTTTACAAACATTCTGTAGTACCCAGCTAACCCTAAGAAACTACGAACCTCAGTCGGAGTCATAGGTTTGGGACAAGTCTTTATGGCCTCAATCTTCTGTGTATCAACCGTAATGCCTGCATCTGATAAAATATGGCCTAGGAAAGCAACAGAGCTCAACCAGAACTCACACATAGATAACTTTGCGTAAAGTTCCTGCTCTCGAAGAACTTGAAGGACTGCTCGCAAATGATCTGCATGATCAGCTTTTGAATACGAATAGACGAAAATATCATCAATAAATACAATCACAAACGTATCTAGATACGGCCTGAATATACTATTCATCAGGTCCATAAACACTGTCGGGGCATTGGTCAATCCAAAAGACATAACCAAAAACTCAAAATGCCCATATCTAGTTCTGAAAGTTGTGTTTGGAATATCTTTCTCTGGAACTCGTACCTGCTGGTACCCTGATCTCAAATCAATCTTCGAGAAGTACTTAACACCTTGTAGTTGATCAAACAATTCATCAATATCGGAAGGGGATACCTATTCTTTATAGTAGCCTTGTTCAGCTATCGATAATCGATACACAACCTCAGTGAGGCATCCTTTTTTTCTCACAAATAATACTGGTGCACCCCTTGGTGAAGCACTAGGCCTAATAAAGCCTTTATCAAGCAAATCTTTCAACTGATCCTTCAACTCCTTCAGCTCAGTAGGAGCCATTCTATAAAGAGGGATTGATATGGGTTGTGTACCTGGTAGCATATCGATAGCAAAATCAATTTCTCGTTCTGGAGGGATACCAGGAAGTTCGTCTGAAAAATACATCTAGAAACTCATTAACTACAGGAATAAACTGAAGAGTCGGTGGTTTTGCATCTATATTATGAACGCGAGCAAGATGATAAATATAACCCTTAGTAATCATCCTCCTCGCCTTAAGATAGGAAATAAACCTACCTTTCGGTGTTGCTATATCACCTTTCCATTCCAGAACTGCCTCTCTTGGAAAGTGGAATCTAACAATCTTCGTCCGGCATTCAACATTAGCATAACAAGATGCTAACCAGTCCTTAACCATAATGACGTCAAAATCAACCATCTCTAATTCTACTAGGTCTACAGAAGTCTGATGGTCGATAATTTGTACCGTTCAACCTCGATAGACTCTCCTGGCTATAATAGATTCACCAACTAGTGTAGATACAATAAAGAGTCGATCTAATGACTCTGCTACTATACATAACTTTCCCGCTATAAATGGAGTAACATAAGATAGAGTAGATCCAAGATCTATCAAAGCATAAACACAATGAGAGCAAACAATCAATGTGCCTATCACAACATCTATTTATAACTCTGAGTCTTGTCGACCGGCTAGTGAATATGTACGGTTCTGGCCACTACCAAAACTAGATGCTCCCTCTTTGCCTCCACCTCTACCTCTACCTGCTGAAGTCTGGGGTCTACGTCCTGTAGACTTTACTGATGCGGAGGAACCTACTACTGACCTGGTCGACTAACTTATACCACCCTAACTTATGGTAGGAAAATTTCTCCACCCGTGCCCCTCCTGTCCACAAGAATAACAACCTGTAGAACCCTATCTGCACCTCCCGAAATGCATCCTACCACAAGCAGCGCAACGCGGCGGTGCTGTCCTAGCCTGGCTTGAACCCCTCTGTTGCTGAGAGCCTAATGCTCGTGAACTCTCACCGGGGCTGATTAGCCTTGACGATCAAATCTACTACCCTGAAACTGCTGGAGGTCTAGGTGGCCTACTAGAATATCGAGGTCTGGGACCACCCTGAAAATCTCCCGGTGAACCAGCGAGCCTAGCCCTCTTCTGTCTCACACTCTCGACCCTCTCACTCGTATACTGTAGATGTCGGAGATCCTCTATGCCTTATGCAAAAGCCTGAATCTGCGAGATATCCACATTATCATTTAGCGCAGCTATAAAACAAGCCTCGATATAGTCTAAGTCAAGCCCTCCCATAAATCTACGCACACTATCATGCATCGTATCAACAAATGGTGGTGCATATCTAGCCAATGAATCAAATATCAGCCCGTACTCTCGGACACTCATGCCACCCTGATGGAGGTTCAGAAACTGGTCCACCCGGCCATCCCTAATCTCTCGAGGCAAATAGTGATCTATGAAAGCTTCTGTAAAGTTATCCCAAGTGGGTAGAGATGTATCTTTTCCCCTAGATGTCTCTTAACTTTCATACCACAATACTGCAACATCACGTAATCGAAATGCTGTTAAGTCAACTGACTCAGTCGCTGAGGCATGAATGACTCTAAAGATCCTATGAAGCTGATCAACGAAGTGCTGAGGGCCCTCTATACGATCTGTCCCTCTAAACTGTGGAGGAATCAAGGCAAGAAATTCACGAACTCTTGAACTTCTGAGTCCTTCAGAAGGTCCGGCAATATCTGGCATAACTGGTTGGCGATGTGCAGCTACTAACTGTGCTAACATACATACTGCACTCTTGAAATCTTGGTCAGATGTAATAGGAGGAACTAGAGGTGGTACTGCAGGTGGAGATGGGGGTCCTGTAGCCCTCGAAGGCTCCTGAAGCGGTGGAGAAACTATAGGGGGTTGAGAATATGTCTCCCCCTGGGTCTCACAATGGGCTGCCTCCACCTGTGATACCTTTCTAGTACCCTCGCCTGCAGTTGTAACTAGTCCCTGGCTAGTTGTGGTCTGTCTGCTGTCAGCCATATCTATCTGCATACAAATATCAATTATAAGCCAGAAACCTTAACCTTTAAGGCACCGTTCTATAAACAAGGTGAGCAAATGAAGGACAGTCATTCTAACATGTCTGGTAGCTTCTTGTTTATCGAATGTGGTGCACAACACATTTAAAAATAAGACTCTACTAGACATGGCTTGCAGACTCCCTAGGATACGACGTTGATCTGATACCAAGTTTGTCACGCCCCAGATTCAAGGCACGCAACTGGCTCCTAATGTCAAAACTCAGGCTCGAGCCAACCCTGCTGAACCATTTGCTACTAACACATAGTAGCCACACGCAGTCAAGAAAACAAACAAGTATATCTTGGCTTAAAATTAAGCCATCGGCCAGCAAGGCCCCTGTAAACAGATCCATAAAAGAAACAGCTACTCCCAAAAGTTCATTTAAATAAATAGCCAATTAGCACAGAAGTCCTGATTGGTCCGTCGAGGCCACCATGATCTCTATACCGAAACTAAAAGCAAGTATATCAAGACAATGCATCACACAACTAACAAGCTTCAGCAAACAAACAAACTAGGCCAGCATGGCCATAACATAGCTATAAACACCACACACTAGTCTGCAAGCCTCTAAGAGTAGTAAATATTGGCGGGACAGGGCCCCAGCCTACCCATGAAAATATATACAATAAAAGTTAACAAACCTCCCAACTCTGGCAGTTCCGGAGGAAAGGGGCTAGCCAACCTGATACAAGTAAATCCTGCTGAGGAGTTCTACTGGGTCATCTGTTAGGACCTGCATGCATAAATGCAGCGCCCCCAGGCAATGGGGCGTTACTACAAAATAATGTACAACGTATGGAAGACAATAGACTAGGAGCAGGTATCCTAATATACTGGAGTAGACCAGTAAATAAATCAAGAATAAGTTAAGTATACTGACCTGCTCCTAAATCTAAACTTATCAAAAATAATAAAACAACAACCTAACCAAGCCCCAATAAGCTCGAAAGGTACAAACAACACACAAGACTACCTACCCAGGCCCCCATAAGCCCAGAAGGTGCCAATCAATCTATATACCTCTATCGGTAGTCCCCTAGCCAAGTAGGCAGTCTCATAGCCTTCTTAGGTAATAGTATAGCCCCGTAGGTAGCACATAGCTCTCTTAGGCATCAATATAGCATATAGGAACCTCATAGCCCTCCTAGGCAACAACATGATCCTATAGGAAACTCATAGCCCTTCTACGCATCAATATAGCCCTCTAGGCAACTCATATCACTTCTAGGCATCAATATATCCCTGTTAGCAGAACATAGCCCTTCTAGGCATAGAATACATTCTTGCAGCTAACCACAATATCCCAAAGGGCAACAATAACAATCCAACAGCTAAAAGAGAGAAATTTAGTTATAAGCAACCTATACAAATAGCCTCTAAGTCGTATCCAACATAGGGACGCTACTAATAAATAAAAATCCCAATAAGAGAGGATTATATCCACTCGAGCCAACAATCAACAATAATGGCGACAAGTATCACAACGATAAAAACTAAATTTCATTGTTCCTAAGCTTTAAGGAAACATGTCGTAAGAAGAGAATAGCCTTAACATACATTTTTCGCTAAATTCATGTGGCCTAACGACTTTTACTCATAACTTCCTCGATACTACAACAAGGTAGGACCATAATAAACACACAAAAATAAAAGATACCATGAGAATACGATAGAAGATATGTATTTCCATTGCTAATTTCTATTTGCTGCTTATAAAAGCTAGAGTCGATGGAAAAAGGGTCTTACCTAGATCTTAAGTTCGTAATACGCCTCAAAACCTTCAAATATATCCAAAACCCTTGCTGTCCCAACACTAAAGTGTGATATGCTACGAAATAGATAAAACAAATTATACCACGATGATAAGCCCAACGCATTGAACAACTTTCGTCAAGGACTTAAGTCGAGAAAATCTATACTTTAGTTGATCCTAAAAATGGGTTTCTCTAATTTTTCTGGTCCTTAGCTAAAAGATGAAGAAATTTTAGAAGAAGAAGATATATGTAATGTTCCACCGACCTAGGGCCCCACCTCACGTGCCTTCTTGCGCAGTCCAACAAAAATGCAAATTTCTCTCTATTTTGAAGTCGTATGACAAACGGTTTGATGCGTTGGAAACTAGACTCGTAGACCTTTGATTCGATAGGTCGTGGGCCTCATAACTCTTTATATATTGGGAGAAAACCTCCGAGAAATTTGACCCAAATTTCAGAGAAATCTTTAAAAAGAAACTTACGATATAACTTCCGCCAACTTTTATTTTGCCACTTACCTAACTTCAAAACATGAGATGCAACACTTGAACACTTAAAATAGGACATACCACATCATTCTTAATTTATTACCCACCCTCATTTTCTTTCCATGGAGATACGAGTAATTTTAGACGTTTCGAAAAGTCGGAGTGTTACATGTGTAGACCCAAAGATCTTTCCTTCATCAACATTAACTCAATAACTTTGTAGTGGTTCCTACTCCTTGAAGGATTCGGAATCCCGTGTTAACTGGGTTTATTTATTATGCGATTGCTTCCTCTTCCTTGGAAGACTCATTTATAACAGGAAACTTTCTGCATTTGTTTCTTGTAAAAGCAACCCATCCCCTGCCAAATTAATTCTACTTCACGAGATTAACGTTCTACTAATCTCAGTCGGACTCGGACTGAAAGGAACATGTCAGCGCAACCTGTTCCTTTGATGTATTCCCCTATTTGTCAATCATCAAAATCTTTCTCGATTTAACAATTGGGAATTTGTATTACATTATGGGTTCCATGAGAAGACTAGGTATGTGTAATTTTTTTTATCATGTGGGACATGTTTCATGCATTAGTTGACTTAGGACATTATGATTCGAATTGTATATTACATTGTGGCTGTGGTATATGTGTTCACCTGTTTTACTGTTTTATAGTTTCTTATTGACATTAGTGTATTGGAAATGGTTGTATGATTCTACAAGTAAACTGGCATTGTGTATGATACTATACTTGCTATTTTCTAATTAAATATAGCGCATATTCAGGCAGATGACATGAGACTCGGTTGAGAGACGCTTGTATATTCTAATTCAAGGGTGAGTACCCTTCCATGCTATCATGGATTTTTCTTTGTTTCTTTGCCCATCTTTTGCTTCGGAGGTGAAAATTTTCTCTTGCTTTAGAAGCAACAAAATTTGAATGCCACGTTTTGACATATCAAATGTATTTGTTGATGAATCAAGGTCCTTGTTGTAGAATTCACTGCAAGTTTTCTTCTTTATAAAATGTTATTATATAATAGTCGTGAGCTAAATTAGTTCAGATGTGTCCAATCCCTTGCTTCTTGCTCCAACTTAGGATTAGACTCGCCAGGGTTGTTAGAGTTCCAGTTTTCTATAAGTGCATGACTTGACAGTCTTTTTCAATCACTCTCCACAACATAATCAATATCTCTTTTAGATAGTTGAGGTTATTCTTTTTCCCATTTAATAAAATATGTCCCTTATTTATAGATTCTTCTTTTTTCTTCATCGGATAGTAATTAATAAATGTGGTCACCTTCTTCATCCTCTTTTGGTAGTTTCTTATCTTTTTATTGTTTATCCTTATTAAGGCCTGAGGTCTGCTCATCCTCGAGCATATTGTTTTATAGTGATTTGGGCCTTGTTAGGTGATTCCATCTTGAAGGGGATAGGGAGAAATTACTATGTTTTGAAAGACTTCTTTCGCACTTCTAGTCCCTAAGTTCTTAGTTAATTCTAATCCTCCTTTATCTGGTGGGGCTGGTGGATTTAGGTCTTCATGGAATGTATTCATTGTTCAAATTTTTATTCTAGTGAGAATGTATAGTTTCCCTCTCTTCTTCCATCGTGGCTAATAACTATTCACAAAGTTGCAAAATAGAACTCATTTGCTAGTTAATAATTGACTATTAGAAAAAATAATTTTAACATGTATAAGTCAAAACCAAGCAAGAGTTATTTTCCATAACGTTTACAAAATAAAATACTTACTAGAGCACTTGCTGAATACATATACTTGTAGTTATAAGAAGACAATTTATGGAGATATCTTAAGTTAAGTACCCTAGAAAATGAATTGCACATTTGCCTGTCTTTCTAAAGTAAATAAATATAAATCTATCTAGTATCTTCCTAAGAAAAAGTAAAATAGCCAAATTGAAATCCGTAGAAAGTGTAGCGAATTTATTGCAAGGAGTTGGGTGTTGGGATCTTCTAAACCTGCAAAACATTAGCCACAGGGCCCCGAATCAACTTGAAGCGACAAGTTTCATCACTAGCTATCATGTTACCTTTTCAAAATTCAGACCATCCTATTTTTATGATAACCATATCCCCATTATACTCTATTTCCACTCCCCATTCTATTCCTTCTTCATTGAGCAACCTCATATTCTTCATGTTGACTATGTTTGTCCTTAGGGAGAATTTGATCGGGATAGTCTAATAGACATATTCATCAAACAAACATGATCATTAGATTTTAAAGAAAATAATCAGTACATAAAGGAATGAAAAATCTAGCAAATGTGAAAACATAATGTACTCATTATTAAACCTTATTATAGAAGTAGTGTGTATCTTTTTTTTATAACAATTTCAAAATATGGACTATCACCATTTAAGTTCACAAAGCTGTGTCGACTGCTATTCTTTGGACCAACTTCTTCACTTCTACCATTAGCTTCTCCGACCTCCTGATCTGCAACAAACTTTAGATAAGTATAACAACTACTATGATGTGATTCCTAGCTACAGAAATGTTATGGAATATTAAAGAGCACAAGTTTGTAAAGTCTTATGGCCACATATATTGATGTCATGACATGTTTATAATGATTAGTATTAAGAGTAAGCTTCATTTCATTTTTAACCTATATGCATCAATAAAAAGTTTTATCGCATTAATTGAAACATTAGAGTTGCTTCTTGTTTTTAGGAAAGATTGAGAATCTTAATTACTTATAAGTTTTACTCGCGTTGATATTACTACAGTAAAAAAAATCTCTAAATAGTTTTAAAAGTCTAACAAGTTGTTGGTTTTACCGGTTGGGTTGCTGCTCGTGCTCCTCAGAGCCTTCACTTATTTCTTGAAATAGATATCCAAGTGAAATGTAATACTACTAAACGGATTCACTTAATTGCTAATAAACCAGTTAAGATGTATACTTACCTTGAGACACTTTGTGCTCAATTGCATTAGCATTAGTTTGAAAGTTAACTAGAATATAAACATCTTTTTCCTCGATTACATAGCATAAATTTAGAGGTTCATTAGAATATGATCTTATTCAATCTCTTGATCTACTGCATATTAATTTTTTGTTATACTCTGATCACATATAGTGACATCAAAATGAGCACGAGCATTGTATCTGAAGATCAAAGAGTTCTTGATGTTTATTGAGTAATAGTCACAAAAGGTTAGCCAAATTTGGCCTTGAGTAACTCGACTACTTAGTTCTACAGGTACAAGCTCCCTGCTATTAACACATCCATATATTTGGTTTATCAAATGTTGAATTCTCCAAATGTCTATACATCCATAGGCATGAAAGGAATGTTTTTGATCGAGGGAATGAAATTTTATCTTGTTACATGATTTTGAGAATTTTTCATTGAACTAGACCCATATATACATTTTTAGGTCTGATCTCGTGCTTGAATTTTGATTACTTTGCTGCGTAGCTTATCAAATTCTCAATTCAGCACTCAGGATGGTTTTCCAAACTCCGAACTTTTGATTAGTGGTTGAACTCAAATGCCTTCGATAAATATGTGTTGTTCTGTGTTGGTTCTCTAATTAAATAGTGTTTTAAGTGTTGGTTTGCCTATTTCGTGTTTTGAAATTATGCCTAATTGCTTAAAATGATGAATCCCCATGTTTAACGTGGTAAAATTGATTCTAAATTGGTGGGTTGCGGTTATTTTATGTTAGGTCTAGTTGGGTGAAGTCTGAGTAACCCCAAATTGAGCCAAATGACATAATTTGTCCAATGATGGAGCGGTTGACATCATTCCTAAGGACAAAAGTCATTAAATGGCAAATTTTGGGTCTTATGGGTCTAATGTGAATTGATTAGTGTGCGTGTTTGATTTTGTTTTCGGGGGCTGCGGGAATGATTTTGGGAAACTGGGTTGAAATTTGGCACGTTGAGCAGTTTGGTAAGCTGGGTCAAGCTCGCTGAACGGTTCGACGGTTCGGCAACATCCCTCTTTTGATCTCCCTTAATTGCTTGATTTGGCTAATTTGAGTTGGTAACTTTCAGCGGGAAGCTTGAGCTTGCCGAGTTCACTTGGCAACTCGCCAAAAGGTTCCTTTGATTGGCCTCTCTACGACCCTAACCCCTAAAAAATAGTGTAATATTCGGCGGGCTAGTTTGAGCATGCTGAGTAATATCGGCGATTCGCCGAAAGGCCCTAAACATCGCCGACATGCTATTTTTCTAGAAAATTTTAAATATGGTCCATTCGGTGAGCCCGATATGGCTCGCCTAAGTTACTCGGTGACTCGTCGACTAGTTCGGTGAGACTTTCTTCAACTTGAATTCTGTAGATTTTCCTGGATTATTTGTCACGACCCAGGGGTACCCCTAGACGTAACATGATGTACTTTACCCCAAAGGGGTCTCATACAAGCCCTTAGCATAATCATTACAGAAGACATAGTAATGATGCAGAAAAATTTAAAAGTTTTACAATAGAAGTCTTTTTTCATAAAAGAAAATCATAACAGTCTAGACCTTGTCTCATACATCATCTAAAATCGTAAAATTCAAACTTAGGGACATAGCCCTTTACAACATAGTCTTAAATATAGAAAGTACAATGGAACTAGAAATGAATAATTCGTCCTCGAACTTGAGGACTCACCAAGCTTAGGTAATAGTCAACCCAAGCTTCACTTGAAAGGAGAAGTGATTCTCAACGACCGAAACCTACACTTATAAGAAAATGTAGAGAATATGGGTTAGCACAATTAATTGTACTAAGTATGGAGCCATGCACAAAAATACTTAAAACATGCATAAAAAGGGACATTTATTTGAAATCATGCATTTATTGAGTTTAAAAGCCATCATGCACAATTAGAGTCATCACATAGTCAATTAATATCATAGGCAACCCTAGGCCACCATAATCATGCATAACATACCTTGACCTCATCCATGGTCAACATTCATAGACATAGAGACATTCATGTTCATGATTCATAATAAGTAAAGTCATTCTTACAATCAACTCATATCATGCATACATAGATTCATACATAGTAATGTCATAAGTAAACCACACCAGAACTCCTTTATAAGTTTACTTAGGCAATGTACAAGTGAAATCACATACCCCCACTCACACTAAGCAAAGCTCACTAGGAATTCATAGATATAGCTCATATTTATGTTCATGTTCATATTCATATAAAACATACATTTACTCATAAAGTATCATGTAATCAAGCACATACCACAATCACTCTCAAAGCTTACTTGTGCAGTGCATAAGTGAAGTCCCACACCCCCACTAACACTAAGAAAACCCCCTTAAGTAATCATAGCACGTAACCCATGTTCCTGTTCTTAGTTTATATTCTTGTTCATGTCATGTCATGGATCTTATCTTGTCATGTACAGAAATATAGCCTTAACCGACATAGACCATGTGAGCTACATGGAATCCGGTGTCATGAAGCCACACTGAAAAGAGGTGTTCTACTTGCCTAAGGTAGAACTAACATGTTTATATTATAGGTGGATCCACTAGCTAAGAGGCCTATGTGGGCACATAGTTATGGGATAGGGAGATTGCTACTAGAAACCCGAACTAACTAAGGTAAAATGTTTCCATCTCATGTTCCTATCCTCTCGGTGCTAAGCTTAATTCCCTTTAATAATCATGTTAAGTCTTTACTTTATATTCATGTTCATGGAAGAATGTCTATCACTCAAACCATTATGGTATCATGTTAGCTCATGGATTCATTAGGTGAGAATATCCTTTCAACCTTAGAATCGTCAATAAGTGAGTAAACCTCTCACATCATGTTCGTAGTGTTTCATCAGAATGGCCTTTCAATCAACACAACAAAATTATCATAATTATAGACCTTTCATGCATTATAAAGTGTAAGGGTATAGGGGAGAATGTTCTTGCATCACTACCATCAATACATAATAGTCATAGGATCATTAATACATAAGTGAAATCATGAGTTCATATCCAATCCTCATCAACATACACAAACCCTAGTTATTGCCCTTCAAGGCTAGGAATCAAGATCATCCTTAACTTCTAGGATTATCACATTATATAGAGGGATAACATGATTCAACGACATAATACATGTAAACATAATGAATTGTCAAGCTTCCATGATCAATTCAGTCACACCTTAATTCACAATTTAGGAAGAAGAGGAAATCATGGGTCTGTAGGAGATTTTCATCAAAATCCATCAATAATCCATTAATCCAACCATAAAACATCATAATCAATCATAATAAACCATAATTAAACAACTGAAATCGTTTTGGAAGAAGACCCATGACTAGATTGAAACCCTAGGTTTTGGAAGTCTTAAAAACATAGTTTGAAGGGGATCCTTGGGTGATAGCTAACCAAGAATGAAAAGCATCCATAACTTAGTTTGATCTCCACAAGAAATTGGAGAAGAAAGGCTGGTTCTTTAACCCCCTAGCTTGACCTTGACCTTGCTCTTCAATGGAGTATTAGAGAGAGAATTTTTGGAGAGGAGAGGTAGTTACTAGTTTAAGTCTTGCGAGTTATGAGGTGTTAAAGAGGTGGTTACTAGTTAATATATAATTATATATATCTAAATAACAAATATAAAACCTCCCCACCCTTAAATAATTAAAATAGGAATTAATTAAAGTGGTAGACCCTTGGCCGAATTGAGGCAGATTTTGCAGACCCCATCCACGACCCCCCACCTACGAGGCGTGGATGTTCCCACAGACCGTACTGGTCACTCGTGGATTGGGTTTGTGGCTTTCCTTCTGGCCTTGGTCAAGGCCTCACTCACGAGCCCCCACCTACGGGGAGTTAGTTGAACTACGGACCGTACTGCATGGTTGTGGTTTCCTTTAGAAACTAGGAGATTTGGGGGAGTTTGGGGAAGACTAAGTCTTGACTCACGACCCCCACCTATGGGGCGTGAGTCCACCCACGAGGCGTGGGTGCCCATTTCATGAGTCAAGCTGTATTGACAGCATTTTGGTGCAGTCCCTTGGCCCTCCTCAAGGGCCCTTGGGGGGTCCTTGGGGGGCCATGCCTTGACGTTTAGGCACTTGGACCTTAGTACTAACTTAGGGACGTTATTTTAGGACCCAAATCTTCATGTTAATCCTATTTAGGCTACTAGTTTACATGTTAGGCTCTAGCTTAGGTCATTAGATTTCTGGGATGTTACATTAGCTCCCCCTTGGGGACATTCGTCCTTGAATGATGATCTAGACATCAAACTAAGTTAGAAACTCTAGGCTAGCAGCCCATCATGCATGAAACATCAAAAATGTGCAAAACATACAAATGCACTATTCACTTCATGTACAATTCACAAGGAGGAAACTTCAACTCCCTTTCCCAACATGGTTCATGCAATACAAGAAAGTAGGAACGACATCTACCAACTCAAACAATCTCATCACAACAATATGGAGCCAACATGTCATTTCATCAAAACATAACTAAGAATGTTCATCAATTCACCTCATGAAGTCAAAAATGCAATTATCATACTAAAATGCAAATCAACATGAGGAACATATGAATCATGAAAACTCAATTTATGCTTAAACATGAATTCTTACAAGAAGATGCACAACCTAAGAGAATCATGGAAAACTCATGCAATATACATGACTCCCAAAACACTAAAACTTAAGAGGAACTAACTTACCTCAAGCTTGAATAGGAGTAGAAGGAAAAATATGAGGATAACGGGATTTCATATCGGCCTCGTCCTCCCATGTAGCACCCTCAACTAAGTGATTTCCTCCATAGAACCTTAACGGAAGCTACTTCCTTATTTCTCAACCTCTTCACTTGCCAGTCCAAAATCTCAGCCGGGACTTCTTCATAAGAAAGGTTCTCATCAACTCCTAAACCCTCTAAAGGAAGGATGGATACTGGATCACCAATGAAATTCTTAAGCATGGAAACATGAAACACCGAGTGAACCGGAGCCAACTCATTTGGCAAGTCCAATTCATATGCAACTTTCCCAACACGTTTTAAGATTTGGTATGGGCCCACATACTGAGGACTAAGTTTCCCCTTCTTACCAAACCTCATCACGCCTTTCATAGGTGAGATTTTCAAGTAGCCCTAATCACTAATCTCAAATTCAAGATCTCTCATTCTAACATCGGCATAAGATTTTTGCCGACTTTGGGCCGTTTTCAACCTCTCTCTAATGAGTCAAACTTTTTCAATGGCATCATAAACTAGTTAGGGACCAATTAGAGAAAAATCACCTACTTCAAACCAACCCACCGGAGATTTACTCCTTCTACCATTTAGTGCTTCAAACAGAGCCATGGCAATGCTTGAGTGGTAACTATTGTTGTAGGCAAATTCTATCTACGGGAGATGGTCATCCCAATTACCCTTGAAATCAATCACACACGCCCTCAACATGTCCTCTAAGGTTTGAATGGTGTGTTCGGCTTGACCATCCGTTTGAGGGTGGAAAGCGGTACTAAGTTTAACATTGGTACCAAGCCCTTGTTGGAATGCTTTCCAAAAATGTGAAGTAAATTGAGTACCCCGGTCCAAAATGATAGGCAAGGGAACCCCATGCAACTTCAATACTTCCTTGATGTACAACTTGGCATAGTCTTCCGCCGAAAAAGTAACCTTGACGGGAATGAAGTGGACTGATTTAGTCATCCTATCAACAATGACCCAATTAGAATCACGTTGCCTTCGAGTACAAGGCAAACCCATAACAAAGTCCATATTCACCTCCTCCCACTTCCAAGTGGGAATATCTAAATCTTGGAACAAACCTCCTGGTTTCAGGTGTTTGGCCTTGACCTGTTGACAATTCAGACATTTGGCCACAAAACCCACTACATCATTTTTCATACCATTCCACCAATAGACTTCCCGTAGATCATGGTACATCTTAGTGGCTCCCGGATAAATAGAATATCGCGAACCATGAGCCTCTTCTAAAATTTGATCTCTTAGGCTATCAACATTCGGAACACATAAGCTACCTTGGTACCTAAGCACCCCATCTCTCCCTCTTGGGAGAAAGCCTCAACGGACTTGTTGAGAACCGATTCCTTCAACTCCATTAATATAGGATCAAGGTGTTGTTTAGACTTCACATCAACCAAAAAGGATGATTCAGAACTAAGATGGACCATGAATGTAACGACCCGAGAGCACCCCCTAGTTGTTACCAGCGTATTCGACCTCTCGGAGGTCTTATACAAGCCCTTAGCATTCGTCATAGCATTTATCATAGAAAAATAGCGGAAAATTTAAAACTTCTCCATAATATAACACAAGATTTAAAAGTCACCTCATTTAAACCTTTAATACAAAAGAAAAGTACTACATCTCAAGGTAGCCATCTTAAAACATGACTACAACACAAGAGGGACGCACCCCCTTACAATACAAAAGAAACTACTATCTAGTACAAAGAACTTAAGGAAACTCTTTCACATAAAGGTCCTTGAATCTTTAAGGACACACCTGAACTTGGGAATAGTAAGCCAAAACTCATCACTTCTAGGAAAGACCCTTTAGTCACCACCACCTACACTTGGTGTAAAAAGATGAAGAAGAATGGTGTTATTACAAGAATGCACTAAGTATGATAACCTTGCAAAACATGCTTTTAAAAGGACATTTAGTTGGAAACTATGCATCATGCCTTTTTTAGAAAAACTTCATGAACATTTAGTACAATAGGCACACTATAAACCATATACATAATCATACACACGGAAA
>NW_006239130.1:449906-450168 GCF_000226075.1 Solanum tuberosum
ACCACACCTTATCCCTAACATTATCATTCACATTATACTCATCATCATCAACACACTTTAAACATCATGCTAGCATTGAAGATTTCATAGCATAACTTCATAAACATATGCATCATAATAATTATTTCACTTCACATCTTTTGCCTTCAAGGCCATGATCTCAACATGCATAGATAGACAGGAAGTAAACACCGCCACCATAAGTGGACCAAACCACACAACATCAATTCTCCTACTATAGACTAGAAGTTAGGTCAACTTA
>NW_006239130.1:450344-450620 GCF_000226075.1 Solanum tuberosum
AATTTGGGGATCATGGGTTCTTTAAGAATTCCTTTGAAAATTATCTTAAAAACCTTAATTCCACATTAATTCATCAATATAATGATTTAGAAAATCATTTGACAAGGGACCCATGTTTAGATTAAAAATTGGGAATTTTGGTCTTTGAATCACTTTTGAAAATCTTTGATAGAACTCGTTCAATAAGAGGTTATTCAAGAATCAAGAGTCACCATACGTTAATTATTGAAGACCCATGAAATTGAAGAAGAAATCAGTTGAAAACCCATCTTCTAG
>NW_006239130.1:450688-499576 GCF_000226075.1 Solanum tuberosum
AACACTTAAAATTATAATAACCCAGTACCCAAATTACCCCTCACTTAGTTGGACCTTTTTAAACAAGTCTAACTTGAGTTTTATTTTCGCAGATTTCGTCGGGAAACAAGTTCGTGACGCGGAGATGATCCCACAAGTTTTCTGGAAATTAAATTCGAGACAGTAGAGTCCGCTTTGTCTCCGCGACGCGGTGCCACTTTTTGGCCATTGGTGGAGCAGGTCCACGACGCGGAGCCACTCCCTCCATGAGCAATGTCAAGCTGCCTTGGCAGCTTGCTTGGTCAAGATTGGGGTCCTCCTCGGGGACCCTTAGGGTTTCCTCGGGGCATCGTATCCGAACGTTTTGACCCTAAAAATTTTTTTAAGACACTAGGGTCACCTCCACTGATTTTAGACTCCAAACAACACATAAAAACATGAACAACATACTAGAACACACCAACACATAAAAGACTAGTTTCCGAACGTCTTGGTCGTCCTTTGACGTTTGACTTCCAAAGTCTTTAAAGCTGACTAAAAAGGCTATTCTTCATTATTTTAACAAGTTATTTATGCATAAAATTCATGTGAGGCTCTACTTTATCCTACTTCATTTTGATGGTTGTTACAATGAATCCACCCTTGGTGGAATCCACTAGTTGGACACCTAACCGGGCCAATCCATGCACATCACAAACCAATTCCTTCTCCTCATCTTCTACATGAGCCACACTACCCATGGACAATCTACTTAGGGCATCCGCCACTACATTAGCTTTGTCGGGGTGGTAAAGGACACTAATGTCATAATCCTTTAAAAGTTCTAACCACCTCCTTTGTTAGATATTCAAGTCTTTTTGGCTAAAGACATATTGAATACTCTTGTGGTCGGTAAGAACATCTACATAGACCCCATATAAGTAATGTCTCCATATTTTCAAAGCAAACACAATTGGCGCTAATTCAACGACATGAGTCGGATAATTCTTCTCATGGACCTTGAGTTGCGTTGAAGCATAGGAAATCACTTTACCATGTTGCATAAGGACACATCCCAAACCCACTCGACAAGCATCACAATATACCACAAACCCATCGGTACCCTCCGGTAAGGTCAACACCGGAGCGAAAGTAAGTCTATCTTTCAACTCTTGGAAGCTTTTCTCACAAGCTTCCGACCATACATATTTAACTTTCTTTTGAGTCAAGGTCGTCAATGGAGAAGCAATGGAGGAGAAACCTTTAACAAATCTCCTATAATAACTGGCTAAACCCAAAAGGCTTCTAATATCAGTAGGATTTAAAGGTCTAGGCCAACTCTTGACCGCATCCTTCTTCTTAGGATCAACCTCAATACCCATGCCCGACACAATATGACCAATGAAGGCAATCGACCTTAGCCAAAACTCATAATTACTAAACTTAGCATATAATTAGTGGTCTTTAAGGACTTGCAATACAATCCTCAAATGCTTCATATGATCACCCTCACTCCTTGAATAGATCAAAATAACATCAATAATAACGATCACAAACGAATCAAGATATTGCCTAAATACTCTATTCATTAGATCCATGAATGCCGCCAAGGCCTTTGTTAGCCCAAAAGACATGACTAGGAATTCATAGTGACCATATCTTGTTCGGAAGGCCGTTTTAGGAATGTCAACCCCTCTCACCCTTAGTTGGTGATATCCCGACCTTAGGTCAATCTTCGAAAAGTAACTCACCCCTTGGAGTTGGTCAAACAAATCGTCAATTCTACGGAGAGGGTACTTATTATTTATAGTAACCTTGTTCAATTGGCGGTAATCAATACACATCTTAAGACACCCATCTTTATTCTTTACGAACAATACCGGAGCACCCCATGGAGATATGCTTGGTTTAATAAAAACCTTGTCTGAAAAGTCTTTGAATTTTTCCTTCAATTCTTTCAATTCGGCCGGAGCCATCCGATAAGGAGGAATAGATATGGGTTGTGTATCCGGCAAGAGATAAATGCTGAAGTCTATTTCCCGTTCGGGAGGAATGCCAAGCAAGTCATTAGGGAAGACATTCGGAAACTCACTCACCACTGGGACTGACTCTAGAGAATGAGTTTTGGACTCAACGTCCATAACCCTAACAATGTGGTAAATTCACCCCTTGGAGATCATTTTTCTAGATTTTAGACATGAAACAAAACAACCCCTAGGAATTGAATTTCCCCCTTTCCATTCTAAAGTAGGCTCGTTTGGAAATTGAAACTTAACCACCCGAGTTCTATAATCAATGGACGCAAAACATACATGCAACCAATCCATCCCCAAGATGACATCAAAGTCCAACATATCTAATTCTACTAAATCAACCAAAGTGACTTTATGAGAGAAGGAAATAGGACAACTCCTATATACTCTTTTAGCTACAACCGAGTTGCCCACCGGGGTAGACACCGAAAAAGGTTCATCTAACACATCGGGGAGTACTTCAAATTTCATAGCCACAAAAGGTGTAACAAATGATAAAGTGGCACCGGGGTCTAATGATGCATAAGCAACAATGGAAAATACTTGCAAGAACCCTTTTGATCACTTCGGGATTGGAGGGCATAGAAGCGGTTCTTCTTGGGAGCATCAAAATTTGAACCACTAGGAAGGGCTTGCTTGCCCTCTCTTCCTTGAACCTTTAGCATGGAAAAATCTCTTACCATATGACCACTCTTCCCACAATGAAAGCAACCATCCGTTCCAACTTGCCCTCGTGTTTCTTGCCACACTTGGCACAAGTAGGACTTGTCATCGAAGATCCACCACTATTACCTCGTTGAGGCTTAGGGTTAGACACCCTATCTTTCTTGACCCTTGGAGTGATAGAGGAGCCTTGGTTGGAGAACCTTTTCTTGAACCTTGATTTACCTTAACTCTCAAATTTACCCTTGGAAGAATTCCCATCATCGTTCCTTGCTTTCTTCACCTCCCTATTCTTTTTCCTAAGTTTTGTCCCCTCAACTTTTTGAGCATAAACCATTAGACGTGAAGTGTCAATATCAATATGTAGCATTGCCGCATAACATTCTTGTTCAATCAACTCGGACACTCCGGTCACAAACCGACTCATCTCATCTCTCAGATTTACCACCAAAGATGGAGCATATTTGGACAACTTACTGAATTTTAGAGAATATTCTTGATCACTCATACCTCCTTGACGAAGGTTGATAAATTCCTCCACCTTTTCTTCCCTCTTTTCTCGTGGAAAGAACTTATTAAGGAATGTTTTCTTGGACACTTCCCAACTTATGGGACCCACTCTTATAGGCCTATTATCCTTCCATTGAGTATACCATCCTTGGGCCACATCCTTAAATTGATAGGCGGCTAGTTCGGCTTTCTCACTAGAAGTCATCCCCATAGCATCAACTATCTTGTAGATCTCTACCACAAACTTTTGTGGGTCTTCATCCACTTTGGAACCAAAGAACATAGGAGGGTTCATTCTTGTAAGGTCTCTCAACCTTGAAGCCATGGTACTCATATTTGGGTTTACCCAGGGCCCAACATCTCGGTTGGCTTAGGCTGTTATAGCTTGGGCTTGAGTAGTGACAGCTTGAGTTTGAACCTTCATAAGTTGAGTCAATGTTTGGAGAGCCACCCTTATTTCCAAAATAGTCATAACCCCTTCATCATTTGGAGCTTGAGGATCTTGAGTCTCTTGAGGACCTTGGGGAGGAACTCCCTCATTCTCAATCTCCTCTTCCATCCTTCTTGTGGCCGCTCTTCTTATAGTCATATCCTATATACACAAGAAAAGCGTTAGGAAAAGGACTTCATAGAGTTAAAACTCTAAGGCACGACTAAAGAGTAATCAAAGAAGTGAAAGTTCTTAACCATCTTATAGCCTCTCATTCATAAATGTGGCGCGCTTCACACTCATGGACAAGCCTCTACTACACGTGGTTCGTGAGACATCATCCTAGAATCATTCTAAACTTTGTGCTCTGATTACCAAGTTTGTCACGACCCAGGGGTACCCCCTAGACGTAACACAGCGTACCTGACCCCAAATGGGTCTCATACAATCCCTTAGCATAATCATAAAATAAGACATAGTAATGATGTGTAAAAATTTAAAACATTTACAATAGAAGTCTTTTTTCATAAAATAAAATCATAAGAGTCTAGACCTTGTCTCATACACCATCTAAAACCATAAAATACAATCTTAGGTACATAGCCCTTTACAACATAGTCTTGAATATAGAAAGTACAATGGACCTAGCAATGAATAATCCATCCTCGAACCTGAGGACTCACCAAGCTTAGGGAATAGTCAACCCAAGCTTCACTTGAAAGGAGAAGTGTGTCTCAACAATAAGAACCTGCACTTATAAGAAAATGTAGAAAATATAGGTTAGCACAATTAATTGTACTAAGTATGGAGCCCTGCAAAAAAATCCTTAAAACATGCATAAAAATGGACATTTAGTTGAAATCATGAATTTATTGAGTTTAAAAGCCATCATACACAATTAGAGTCATCACATAGTCAAATCATGCCATAGGCAACCCTAGGCCACCATAATCATGCATAACATACCTTGACCTCATCCATGGTCAACATTCATAGACAAAGATACATTCATGTTCATGGTTCCTAAATAGGAAGTCATTCTTAACACCAACTCATATCATACATACATAGTCATGTCATAAGTAAACCACACCATAACTCATATATAAGTCTACTTGTGTAATGTACAAGTGAGATTTCATACCCCCACTCATACTAAGCAAAGCTCACTAAGAAGTCATAGATATAGATCATATTAATGTTCATGTTCATATTCATGTTTCATGGTTCATATTCATATAAAACATACAGTTACTCATAAAGCATCATGTCATCAAGCACAGACCACAATCACTCTCAAAGCTTACTTGTGCAATGCATAAGTGAAGTCTCATACCCCCACTCACACTAAGTAAAACCCATTAAGTAATCATAGCACATAACCCATGTTCTTGTTCTTAGTTCATATTCTTGTTCCTGTCTTTCATGGATCTTGTCTTGTCATGTATGGAAATATAGCCTTAACCAATATAGACCATGTGAGCTACATGGAATCCGTTGACATGAACCCACACCGAAAAGAGGTGTTCTACTTGCCTAGGGTAGAACTAACATGTTTAGCTTATAGGTGGATCCACTCGCTAAGAGACCTATGTGGGCACATAGTTATGGGATAGGGAGATTGCTACTAGAAACCCAGACTAACTGAGGTAAAAGGTTTCCATCTCATGTTCCTATCCACTCGGTGCTAGGATTAATTCCCTTTAATAATCATGTTAAGTCTTTACTTTATATTCATGTTCATAGAAGAATGTCTAACACTCAAACCATCATGGTATCATGGTAGCCCATGCATTCATTAGGTGAGAATGTCCTTTCAACCTTAGACTCGTCAATAACTGAGTAATCCTCTCACATCATGTTCATAGTGTTTCATGAGAATGGCCTTTCAATCAACACAACAACATTATCATAATAATAGACCTTTCATTCATCATAAAGTGTAATGGTATAGGGGAGAAGGTTCTTGCATCAATACACAATAGTCATAGGATCATTAATACATAAGTGAAATCATGAGTTCATATCCAATCCTCATTAACATACACAAACACTAATTATTGCCCTTCAAGACTAGGGATCAAGATCATCCTTAAATTCTAGCATTATCATATCAGATAGAGGGATAACATAATTCAACGACATAATACATTTAAACATAATCAATTGTCAAGCTTCCATGATCAATTAAGTCACACCTTAATTCACAATTTAGGAAGAAGGGGAAATCATGGGTCCATAGGATATTTTCATCAAAATCCATCAATGCTCCATTAATCCAACAATAAAACATCATAATCAATCATAATAAACCATAATTAAACAACTGAAATCGTTTTGGAAGAAGACCCATGACTAGATTGAAACCTTAGGTTTTTGAAGTCTTAAAAACATAGTTTGAAGGGGATCCTTGGGTGATAGCTACCCAAGAATGAAAATCATCCATACCTTAGGTTGATTTCCACAAGAAATTGGAGAAGAAAGGCTTGTTCTTGAACCACTAGCTTGACCTTGACCTTGCTCTTCTATGGAGTTTTAGAGAGAGAATTTTTGGAGAGGAGAGGTAGTTACTAGTTTAAGGCTTGAGAGTTATGAGGTGTTAAAGAGATGGTTACTAGTTAATATATAGTTATATATGTCTAAATAACTAATATGAAACATCCCCACCCTTAAATAATTAAAATAGAAATTAATTAAAATGGTAGACCCTTGGCCGAATTGAGGCAGCTTTTGCAGACTCCATCCACGACCCCCTACCTACAAGGCGTGGATGGACCCACGGACCATACTGGTCACTCATGGGTTGGGTATGTGGCTTGCCTTTTGGCCTTGGTCTAGGCCTCACTCACGAGCCCCTACCTCCGGGATGTGAGTTGAACCATGGATCGTACTGCATGGTCGTGGTTTCTTTCAAAAACTACGAGATTTGGGGGAGTTTGGGGAAGACTAAGTATTGACTCACGACCCCACCTACGGGGCGTGAGTCCACCCACGAGGTGTGGTACCCATTTCGTGAGTCAAGCTGTTTTGACAGCTTTTTGGGGCTGTCCCTTGGCCCTCCTCAAGGACCCTTGTGGGGCCATGCTTGGACGTTTAGGCACTAGGACCTTAGTTTGTACTAACTTATGAAAGTTATTTTAGGACTCAAATATTTACGTTAATCCTATTTAGGCTACTAGTTTACATGTTAGGCTCTAGCTTACGTCATTAGATTTCCGGGATGTTACATTATTTCTAACTATTCTTGATGCATATTGTAGATATGGCTAGGACCAATTAGAATGAAAGTGGCATGCCGCCCCGCAAACTAGCAAGGGGCATTGTAATAAATGAGGGAGCAGTTGCTTCCAACAAAAAGGGCAAGAAAGCACCTCCGAAGGGAGGCAAGGGAAAGGGCAAAGCGCCCGTAGTTGAGAGACCAGAGCACAACTCCGACAGTGATGTGGAATATTTTAATTCACAAGCCTCATTCTACGAGCCTAAGGATTACCAACCACTGCAGACCTAGCAAGCAGAGATTCGTGCAAGGGTTCGTCAAGATCCGTCTAGGAGCCCGGAGTCCACCCCTCCTACTGATGATACAGTGCCAGCTCTGGCATAGACTGTGGTCCCAGCACCACCAGTTCAGGGTCCTCCTCCCCAGTTACTCAACCAGTTAAAGTCTGAGAGATTGAGGACCATTCTAGAGGAGAAGATATTGTCCACAAATGGTGTGGTGGACAGGTACCATTTGGTGTGGGACACACTCCGGTTCAACAAGTTTGATATACTCACCAGGCCCCGTGGCCCATACATTCCATCCTGGGTCAGAGAGTTCTACACCGCATCTGGTGACTTAGTACCCCAGGGGAAGAAGAAGGCTAGTGCCTTCAGACCGGTGGAGTCCGTGATGGTTCGGGGGAAGACAGTGGGATGCAACAGCGATCATATTAATGTTGTACTTAACAGGGCTATAGGTTTTGAGCATAACTACCAGAGCATGATCTCAGCACACACTCTGGATGACCTCAAGGGATGGCTAGCTCCCCTCATTTATGACACCACCCCGAGGTGGATTGAGATCAGAGCCCCTATTGAGAAGAAGGACTTGAGCATATCAGCTCAGTATTGGTTCGGGTTCATCAGTAGCTCAATCATGTCGTCACAGAATGAGTCCATTATCCACCACCCAAAGGTGGTCTATCTCGGATTTATCATCGCCAAGAAGTGGCTGAATCTGGGGTTAATTATAGAGCAGGAGATAGCCATGAGGGCCAAACAGTGTCATACATCCCTTACATTCCCAGTGCTTATTACAGAGTTATGTCGGTGGGCTGGAGTTCCTCTTGACAAGAAGAGAGATGTTGAAGTCACACCCACATCATCCACAGACATCAGGTTCATAGAAGTCGAGTACACACGAGATGGCAGATAGAAGGAGAGCAGCTCCAGTGGATACATCCGTGGAGGTTGCTGTTGATTCTATACCTGCAGAGGCAGCTTTTCCTAATCCGGCCTCAAGGCCTTCAAGTACATATACTTCCTCTCCTTCCTAGGCCCCAGGTTATTCTACTGCCTCACAGCCTCCTAAAGCTACTTCAGGTACCACTACCTCGAGGACTCCAATCACTCAGGCCATGCTCCTTAGAATGGGGCACCTAGCCCATTATGTAGATGTGCAGGCTTCCCGGCTGGAGGCCGAGGTGCCTTGGATAATTGAGCGAGTCATTTCAGCTACTTTGACACCCGTCCAGACATCCATTGATGATCTCACGGCGAGAGTAGAGACTTGTGAGAGAGGACAGAAGGTTACTACTGAGGTTACGACTTTGAAAGCCGCGGTCTCCGAGTTGATGAAGGATGTGGACCACATTAAGTCCATAAACATCACTTCACTATTTGAGTCAGTAGAGGTTCTTGATGTTCCAGGTGTAGAGGTCCCGGCTAGTTATGATATGCCTCTAGCTACAACAGGAGATGATACTATGGAGGATGCTACAGCTGCTAATTCTGAGGCCGAGACCGATGAGGAGCATCTTAAGAAGCAAAATGCGGCTATGTATGATGATCTGGCTGACTTAGAGGGTGCTATATTCGAGAGTGCCTGACAGACCTCCTTGAGAGACACTACTATGGCTGGGTCGAGTGCAGTTACATCTGATGCTACACCGGGCATTGATGCCCCGATAGACGGAGTGATTGACTAGACAGGATCATTCTCTTTACCTCCCTCTCTGTTGTTTTTATTGAATTCTGTTGTTTTAGTTGCATTTGAGGACAACTGTTTTTCCTTTGTGGGTGGGGTAAGGTGTTTCCATACCTACGTCTTGTGATTACATTTTGTTTGTATATATTGGGTTTTTTTATCTATTTTTGTGTTTTGATCCTATCTTGTGGATGTTTGAGCTTGTGGCTCCTTGTTTTGAATGGAAATGGTTTTTGACCTATTTTGAAAATTTGTGCCACCTCTATTGTGTGATTGTGGTTGCTTTTGTGCGAATTTGAGTATCGGTTATGATCAATACCAATGACTTAAATAGTGCTCTTAATTGAACGAAATGAATTTTCAGCTACGATGAGGCCAAATGAAGTTGCATAAACAATGTGTGGACTTTTTGCATCTCGTTGTGACTAGTCGGTCATCGAATGAGTCTCTTGTGATGAACACTGCACTAGCTAGAAAGTGTGGAGCCTTGTTTGATTTTGGTGCCAATGCCTTGTATGATGAGCTTACCTTGAACATTGTGTGTGATACCACCTAGAATTTTCCCCGTTGGTCCGGTTGACTAAGTGATGCAAGCCATTGAAATGATCTTAGGAAACAATTTTGATGAGTGAAACATATTGACATTATACCTCATTTGTGGTCAACCTTGTGAGATGTGTGAACCTTGCTTGAACACCCTTGAGCCTTATCCTTTTCTTGGAAGAAACTTGAACAATTGTGATCCCTCTTTATCCATTCACCCATAACTCTCATGAAGTGTTGTTTTATCATGACCCAGACCGTCGTGATTGGCACCCACACTAACCATCCGGTGGAAGAACCACTACTACAACCAAACTACCAACTAAAACAATATTAAGGCAATTAAGTTACGGAAGTAAGTTAATTAACTAAACAAATGCAGAAATTTAATACCTAGAACATGAAAGTCAATGTACCAGAACATCTAAAGTTCAACAAGTCTAAACAAGAAGGGATGCAACCCAAATCTAATGAACTAATCAACTAACTAAAACAAATGTCTAAGTCCGAAAATGGTGGACATAGACGAATGAGAATTCCATGGCAGCCTGGAAGAATTCGCCCACCCTTGAATTCGATTCGACGATTTCTAATCTTCTAATCGAGGTCTGTCAATAGTCCCGTGAAGATGCCCTATACTCAACAAAAATAAGAGCAAGTGCAGAATCAGTACACAACCACAGTGTACTGGTAGGATCACGTGGCTATCCCACTAGTGCAACATAAACAAGTCAAACAACATTATAATCACATGCATACATATCAGCATATACAATATCATCAACATTTATGAACAACGAACAACTTCACATTTTATGTCAAATCATTGGTCTTCTCATGGGACTCAAATCCAAACAGATAGCATGCCGGAACGTGGCAACCGATCCCATATTTATGCCGGAACGTGGCAACCAATCCAAGTTAGTTATGCCGAAACGTGGCAATCCGATCCCATTCACACATCACAATCACAAACACTAGTACATCAACAAGATCATACATTCAAGTCATGATTTCATGGCATTCATCAATTCTCTATCTCATTTACAACAAGTGTGATCAACATTGCAACATTTATACATATACAAGTGTCATAATGAAGCAAGAACAAGCATACATCACAAAATCATAGAATCGCAACTATCGCTTACCTCCGAATAAGCTTAAAACCCTCAGAAACTTGATCTTTCCCTTTGCGGATTCGTTCCGCTTGTTCTTGGTCTACAAACAATCACAATAACATAGGAATCAACAAATAATTACTAATTACCCGAATTACTAACAATTCTATGAAGCCTAGATCAAACATGACCTTAATTTAGGGTTGTTTCCACAATAAAATCTATAACAAAACCCTCCCTAATCAATATTCACCCATTCTATTACGTTGTACGGATCGAAAATGGATTCGGGGATTTAAAAGCTTACCTTTAGCCTCAAGAATGGTGAAAAACGAGTAGAAATCTCATGGGGATCGTTCCTTAGCTCTAAAAGTCAAAAAGTTCCAAATAAGGTCGTTAAGGTGTTTATTAATGACATTAAGTCATGTCTGGCCCGCCACAGTAGCCCTCATCCCGCTGTAGCGGTGGCGCCAGAGCGACATAAAGTCCCGCCAGAGCGGCATTTTCAAACCAGTGAGCTATTCATCTTCCCCTACGATTTTAAGTCCCACCAGAGCGGCCAAACTCCTGCTGAAGTGGCACAAAAGGAACCAGAGAGTCAACTGATGAAATTCCAAAATCCCATTTCACAACACACCTCTAACCCATGACAATCAGAAAGATACCCTTTACGCTAAGATTGATTTCGAGAGTTCTACTCACCCGTATTCAATTCTGTAAAGTCGTACGGATTCCTTAACAAGTTATCTAACCACTCATGCAATCAAAACTATAATTACTGCACTCGATTGTTACTAGATTTCCCCACACCTTCGTGACTCTGATTTCCTCCAAATCTGGACAAGGTTGGGAAAATTCAAGTACTACGAAAAAGTTTTTCCGGCCCCAATTTTTCCCTTGTTGGCATTTCTATAAAGACGGAACCCGATCATTACAATAGATACCAATTTACCCATCACTTGTTC
Source organism: Solanum tuberosum (assembly GCF_000226075.1). Taxonomy (NCBI): domain Eukaryota; kingdom Viridiplantae; phylum Streptophyta; class Magnoliopsida; order Solanales; family Solanaceae; genus Solanum; species Solanum tuberosum. Next base: position 462,097 of record NW_006239130.1, read on the forward strand.
CAAAGTGACAAAACATAGGAAAAGTAGGCTAATGAAAGAATGAAGTAGTACCTCATTTGACGAACAATTGGGGATACTTGTCTCGCATGTCCCTCTCGATTTCCCAAGTAGTTTCCTCAACTGGACGATGCTTTCATTGAACTTTCACGAACTTAATCTACTTGGTCCTCAACTTACGCACATCACCATCAAGAATAGCAATTGGTTCCTCTTCCTATTGGAGGTCCTTATCTAGCACAATTGAGTCCCACTTAATGATATAATCTCTGTCACCATGATATCTCTTCAACATAGACACATGAAATACTGGATGAACACCAGATAGATTAGGGGGTAGAGCCAATCTATACGCCACCGGCCCTACACATTCAAGAACCTCAAAGGGACCAATATATCGCGGACTTAACTTTCCCTTCCTACCAAATCTCATCACCCCTTTCATGGGTGATACCTTAAGAAGAACATTCTCACTAGTTTCAAATTCCATGTTTCTTACTTTATGATTCACATACTTCTTCTGTCTACTCTTGGCCGCTAGAAGTTTAGCTTGAATACTCCTCACCTTATCTTGATCATCCTTCACTAAATCAACCCACAAAGGTTTCACATCTCCAGCCTCAAACCAACCTATGGGTGATAACTATTGTTATAAGAGAACTCACACAAAGGTATGAATTTATCCTAATGCCCTCCAAAATCAATCACACATGCTCTGAACATGTCTTCCAATACTTGAATAGTCCTCTCGGATTGTCCATCCGTCTATGGATGAAAGGTTGTACTAAAAGTGAGTTGGGTGCCTAATTCATCATGAAATTTCCTCCAAAACATGGAAGTGAATTGGGTACCACGATCTGAGATGATAGAAAAGGGCACCCCGTGCAACCTCACTATCTCTTTCACGTACACCTAAGCCAATTGTTCAGCGTTATAATTTGTTCTTACCGAAATGAAATGGGCTGATTTAGTCAATCTATCAACCACTACCCAAATAGAATCAAACTTCCCCAAAGTCTTGGGAAGACCAACCACAAAATCCATAGCTATTATTTCCCAATTCCACTACGGAATTGGCATTTTTTGAAGTAAACATGTAGGCCTTCGGTGTTCATATTTCACTTGTTGACAATTTTGACACTTAGCCACAAACTCTGCTATGTCTTTCTTCATGCTCGACCACCAATAAATTCGTTTCAGATCTCTATATATCTTGGTCACACCCGGATGAATAGAATATCACGAACCATGAGATTCTGCCAACAATTTTTGAATCAAGTCATCAACTCGAGGAACACAAATTCTCCCCTTAACACTGAGTACACCATCTGTATCAAGAGTGGTCTCTTGTGCCTTACGATTCTCCATCTTCTCCTTGAGTTCGTTCAAATTTTCATCCTCAAATTGTTTGGCCTTGATCTCCTCAATGAATGTGGCCTTAACTTCAATGCTAGCTAACACCCTGCCTCTTTTAGAGATGCCCAACTGCATGAACTTAGACTCTAAGGTCTGAATTTCTTTGGCCAAAGGTCTCTTGGTTACACTCAAGTAAGCTAAGCTACCCATACTTACCGCCTTTCGACTCAAAGCGTCTGCCACTAAATTAGCCTTACCCGGATGGTATTGAATGGTCACATCATAATCCTTGAGTAACTCCATCCATCTTTGTTGTCTCAAATTCAGACCCTTTTGACTGAACACATGCTGCAAACTACGATGATCAGTAAACACTTCACACTTAACACCATAAAGATAATGCCGCCAGATCTTTAGAGCAAATACTACCGCCGCCAACTCCAAATCATGGGTTGGATAATTTCTCTCATGCACCTTCACTTGGCACGACGCATAGGCTACAACATTCTTATCATGCATTAACACAGCGCCCAATCCAAAATGAGAAGCATCACAATAAAATATAAAGTCCTTACCTTCCATCGGTAATGCTAGAATGAGCGCGGTGCTCAAGAGAGTCTTGAGCTTTTGAAAGCTCTCCTCATATTTTTCAGTCCATTCAAATGGTATCTCCTTTTTGGTCAAGTGAGTAGCAATTGAAGCAAAATTCTTAACAAATCGACGATAATAGCTAGCGAGTCCCACAAAACTCCTAACTTCCATCACAAAGCTAGGCCTAACCCAATTCCTAACCGCTTCAATCTTTTATGGATCTACCATTACACCTTCTGTTGACACTACATGCCCAAAAATGTAACTGATTTCAACCAAAATTCACACTTTGAAAATTTAGCATATAAATTTTGTTCCCCAAGAACACTAAAAACAATACGAAGATGATTGGCATGCTCTTCTTCACTTTTCGAATAAAGCAAAATATCATCAATAAAGACTATCACAAAGGAATCAAGAAATGTCTTGAACACCCCATTCATTAAACTCATGAAAGTTGCAGGCGCATTGGTCAAACCAAAAGACATAACCAAAAACTCATAGTGCCCATAATGAGTTCTAAACGCCGTCTTGGGCACATCCTTAGGCCTAATTTTAAATTGTTGGTAACCTGATCTTAGATCAATCTTTGAGAAAACTGTTGCACCTTGCAATTGGTCAAAAAGATCATCTATTTTAGGCAAGGGGTACCTATTCCAAATAGTGACCCTATTTAATTGTCGGTAATCTATACACATTCTCATACTACCATCGTTCTTCTTAACAAAAAAAACTGAAACACCCTATGGGGAAGCACTAGTGTGAATAAATCCCTTTTCAATGAGCTCTTGGATTTGAGCCTTAAGCTCTCTTAATTCTGTCGGAGCCATACGATATGGAGGGATAGAAATGGGACGAGTACCAGGTTCCAAATCAATGCAAAAATCTATATCTCTATCCGGAGGCATACCAGGCAAGTCATTAGGAAACACTTCACTAAATTCAGATACCACAGGAATAGACCGAATGGATGGAGCGTCAATCTCAACATCCCTAACATGAGCCAAATAAGCCAAACAACTCTGCTCTACTAATTTACTAGCCCGAATAGAGGTGCGCATGAGGGTTCTCATTCACATGCACAATCTCAACAGGTACCTCATTTTCAGCATGCGCTACTCTTCCACGCCCTCTACCCCTAGCTCATCCTCTACCTCTTGCTCGATTGCGACCTGTCGCTATAGATTCATAAGTTGGAGCATTGACATGAACTATGGGCCTAACACTGTTATACCTATTATTAACCATCTGCGAACAAAAGAGTGAAGGAGGTTAGATACCAAATCGAATCGCCAGATACCAATTGTAATCAAGTCATATCATGAAAGGAGACAAGACAAAAATAGAGAATTCCCAAAGTCCTATAGCCTCATGAAGAAAAGTAAAGGCGTCCCCGTACCATTTCGCGAGACTTTATAAGACTCATTTTGGTACATCAAGATCAACGAACCTAGACTCTGATACCAACTATGTCACGACCCAGACCGTTGTGATTGGCAACCACACTAACCATCCGGTGGGAGAACCACTACTACAACCAAACTAGAAACTAAAACAATACTAAGGCATTTAAGTTACGGAAGCAAGTTAATTAACTAAACAAATAAGGAAATTTAATACCTAGAATCTGAAAGTCAATGTATCAAAACATCTAAATTTCAACAAGTATAAACAAGGAGGGATGCAACCCCAAATCTAATGAACTAATCAACTAACTAAAACAAATGTCTAAGTTCAGAGATGGTGGACATAGACGAAAGAGAATACCATGGCATCCCAAAAGAATTGGCCCACCCTTGAATTCGACACGATGATCTCTAATCTTCTAAGCGAGGTTTGTAAATAGTCGCGTAAAGTTGCCATGTACTTAACAAAAATAAGAGCAAGTGCAGAATCAGTATACAACCATAGTGTACTTGTAGGATCACGCGGCTATCCCACTAGTGCAATATAAACAAGTCAAACAATATTATAATCACATGCATACATATCAACATATACAATATCATCAATATATACGAACAACGAACAACTTCACATTTTATGTCAGATCATTGGTCCTCTCAAGGAACCCAAACCCAAACAGTTAGTATGACAGAATGTGGCAACTGATCCCATATTTATATCAGAACATGGCAAACGATCTCATAATTATGCCAGAACATGGCAACCGATCCAAGTTAGTTATGCCGAAACGTGGCAATTCGATCCCATTCACACAACACAATCACAAACACCAGTACATCAACAAGATCATACATTTAGGTCATAATTTCATGGAATTCATCAATTCTCTATCTCATTTACAACAAGTATGATCAACATTGCAACATTCATACATATACAAGTGTCATAATGAAGCAAGAACAAACATACATCATACAACCATAGAATCACAACCATCACCTACCTCGAAACTGCTTGAAACCCTAAGAAACTTGATCCTTCCCTTTCCAAATTTGTTCCACTTGTTCTTCGTCTACAAATAATCACAATAACACGGGAATCAACAAACAACCACTAGTTACGCGAATTACTAACAATTCTATAAACTCTAGATCGAACCCATGATCCCAATTACCCAATTACCCAATTTAGAGTTGTTTCCACCATAGAATCTATAACAAAACCCTCCCCAATCAATATTCACCAATTCTATTAAGTTGTACGGATCTAAAACGGATTCTGAGAGTTAAAAGCTTACCTTTAGCCTCAAGAACGGTGAAAATGAGGAGAAATCGTCTGCGGTTCGTTCCTTAGCTCTAAAAGTCCCTACACCTTGGTGACTCTGATTTCCTCCTAATCTTGACAAGGTTGGGAAAATTCAAGTACTACGAAAATGTTTATCCTGCCCCAATTTTCCCCCGTTGGCATTTCTATAACGACGGAACCCGATCGTTACAAGTTTTTTTGAATAGCCAACTTAGGCCAAAATTCTAAGTCGGGGGTGTGGTGAATAGAGAAGGTGAATCAAGAAGTGTCAAAAATTCCCCTTAGAGCAATGGTATTGAAAAATATGGAAATCCTCCATATAAAAAAAAGAGAACAGAATAAAAGAAAATGAATGAAAAAAAATTGAGAAATCAAGTAGTTGAAGTTGCAAAAGAAATGGGGTATCCAGTAGTCCAGACCACATTTCATTAGGGTAGCAGCCACTGAGCCTAAATAACCATACCTTTACACTCAGGCCTTGAAAATACTTTTGTGATCTTGAGTGAGCTGAAACGAATGTTGATTGGAAAATAACGGCAAACCTATGGGTGAAGTTATGCATGTGTTCATCTTTGAGATTGTGAGAGTCGTATGTGATTCCAGAACTATAAATTGTTGAAGAACTTGGTGTGAATAGGGAATCATCTTTGCTGTGAGGGCATTTGAGTACCTTTGTTGAGCTTGAACTTTCATTTGAAGCAACTATTGTGAACTTGAGCATATTTGATAATGGTAAGTCACAATTTGAATGTTTGAGTGCACAATTGGTCATTGCATGAGTAAGTTGAGTCTTTTTGTGTGCATTCATGTTGAGCTTTATGTAGCACTATTTGAGACATCCTTTTTGAACTGCTGATCTTGAGTTTTACTTGAGGACAAGCAAAAGTTTAAGTTGGGGGTGTTGATGAGTCCAAGATTTGGAATCATTTAGGGCTTTGTTTATATAGACTTAGTGTCCTCAAATGCTTACTTTGTGCCATAAACTGATGTTAAATCCTTGTTTTTTAGGTATATGGATTGAGGAACAAACAAAGGACACAAACAAGGCAAAAAGGAACAAAACAAGCTGAAGAAAGGAAGAAAGGCAAGCCTGGTGATCGCCAAGAGCATTTGGTGAATCGCCGAAGGGCTAGTTTGACCACCTAAAGTTTCAATGTGCCAATCCTGAGGGAAGAAACCAAGTCGGCAACAAAAAGGAGCAATCGGTGAATTGCCGAGCAGTCAGTGAATTGCCGAGCAGTTCCGTGAAGCAAATATATATCGCCCAAAGTTACAGAACTCAGGGATGTTGAATGCCAAGGTGAAAAGGCGATGGAAAAGGTAAAATGACAGCTCGCCGAGTGGTTCGGTGAGTCCGAATTACTTCGCCAAACGGCCTTTTGTGGCTTAATTTTGGCGACTATAAATTAGATTTTGAACATTTATTTTAGAGTGTTGAGTAGAGTTTTGAGTGTTGGACAATACAATTTTAGCTCTGAACATTTTTTCTGCAGTTTTTCATAGTTTTGAAGAATTTGAGACAGTCAAATAGGACATTTTAGAAGTGGGTTTTTAATTTTCTACAAATTGAAGCATTGTAAAGACTAAATCACTCTTACCTAGTTGATGGATAATAGATTTGGTAATTGTTTTTACCTTTTTATGATATCTGGCTAAAACCCCAATTATTGGGGTGTGATCATGTTATTATGGGTTGAATTAGTTTATGGGTATTGTTAATTACTAGTTTAAATGCTACTTTAAAGTGAGTTTAATCATTAATTGTGGTTTAATTTATGAATTGTAGTGGAAAATGCAATTCTAGATTTTTTTTCTTGACTTGCGAGAGAGAGAGGTTTTAGAACTAAGATTAATGATTTGTGGGTATTGGGTTAATCTGGGTTTAGCTCGAGAGAGTGAATCCTAAACCCAATCCTACCTATCTAGTAATGGGTATTTCCCCCTCATTTCAGTTTTATGATGATTAAAGCTTCCGCACAGTACTTTCTTAATTCATTTATCTGTAAGTATGTTTATGATATGCCAGCAGGGTTAGCTTTGGGTCACTCATGATCCTAGGTCCCGTGTCCGCGTCCTGGGGTAGCTTCAGGGCGTGAAAAAAGGGTTTATCATAGGTTGATATTTGAAAATCATAAATTAGGCGTAGGACAATATAACATTGAATCATGCATTAGAATACTTAATCAGCAATAATAAATAATAATTGAATGAAACCCAAAAAGAACTAAAAGAACCATCATTTGATCAATTGAGTTTGAGATTGAGAAATTGAAAACATTGGGGACCCCATGGAGGAAGGGATTCCATGAGTGAATACCAACATACTTTTCTATTCAAAACCCAATATGAATGGTGAATTGAAGACTTGAATGGAACCCTAGATCTTCCTATTCTTCCTTAGGTTGAGAGGAAATTTAGGGAGTGGATTTTGTTAGGTTTTGGCGAATTAGGAGAATGGGTTTGAAGTGGGTAGTTGTAGGACTTAAAAACTTCATATAAGGCTTAGGGTATAAGACAAAATGACACAATGTTGGCTTAAAAAAATTAGGAAATAGACCCGAAATCCCTTGGGAAATAACTATTGAAGCCCTTTACGGTTTGGACCGACAGTACGTAAGCATAGGAAAGTTCGGAAACCATAATTTTTTACCAACTTCAGACGAGACATGTCTATGGCCTATAGGTCTTCCCAATTTCCATAGATATCAATCGTTTCAACTAACTTAACCCCTTAAAATTTCACTAAGTCATGGACCTACCTATGAGAGTCTTCTACAACTCGTAGATCGATTGACGAACCGTCCTAGTGAACCGTAAAAAAGATATTGGACATGATTTTAAAAATTATATTCCCCTTTCTACGAGACTAGTTTACGACCCGTAGAAAGTCCTACGAACCTCAGATAACTCTCATAGACCTGAACCTAGTTCTGCAATTTAATATAGGCCTTCTCATGCATATGTAGAAAACATTTCGTAATTTGTCTTAGTTGAATGCATGGAAAGTTCCCCCTGATTGGGTGCGGAAACATACATGTAATTTGAAGTAACTCATTTTTTGTGAAACATTTCCATAATCGCATAATGTTTGTGCAACTTGAGATAATTTTGATAGTTGTCATACTTTTGTTGCAACTTGAAGGCAAAAATGTGTTGTACACCCTTTTTTTCAAACCTTTTCATGGTTGCATAATTTTGTGAAACTTGAAGTAAAAAAAAATTCATAGTTTTCATAATTTGCAACTTGAAGTAAACAAAACCTATTGAAGCCCTCCTTTTTTTTATTTCCCATGTTGGTTTTTGGGAGAACTTTAGGCGTTTTCAAGATCATTTTTTTATGTTTTATTTCAATGGGATTTCCAGAACTTGGTTCTTATGGAAACTTAACATAATTTTTTCCTAGAAAAACTTAACATATTTTGGTTCCTATGGAATTTCCATAACTTGATTCCTATGAAAATTTCCATAATTTGTTGCTATGAAACTTAACATAATTTCCATAATTTGTAGGAACTAAAATTTCCATCATTATAATTTTTCATAATTCATAGGAATCAAATTGGTATCTCCATATTTTGAAATCTATATATACCCACATTCCCCTAGTGATTGTATATTGATTTGTTGAATCACCAAGTTCAATTGTTTTCCTCTCTCTTCAGTAAGTTCTTTTCCCAACTCTGATTTTTGTCATTTTTTCTTCATCTCAACGCGATTGTGGTAGGAAATTCATATCTTGTCGTAGGAATATCTATATCGTTATTTATTTGATTTTTCAGAAACTAGACTCGTAGAGCTACAACATATCCAAAAATCACGATTAGACATCTCTCAGATTTTCTCATGAAACTTTTTGAAATCAGATTAAAGTTCTGATCAATTGGCTGATCTAGCTTTGTGTAGCTTCACGAGAAAAATCATATTTTGATGTAGGAATAAGGAAATCAGAAGAGATTTATGGCTATGGAAAGAAAAATCATAGGGATACATCATATATGAAAACCACGATTAGATTGCATGTGTACTCGTTCAGTTTTCTATTTGTAATCAGCCTTCCAACAACCGCAAAAATATGGGGTTACCACCTTTACTTTTGAACATGTTCTTACAAATCTATCTTTTTTTCTTTTAATTAATTTTGCATATTTTGGATAGAGAAATACGGCTTCGATCCCGCCACATGATGCATTTCCACGATCGAGATACACCACATCCTCTTCTTGAAATAGTGGGTGACAAAAAAAACCCGAATGCCAAAGTCCTACTTTTGAAAGTCCAGCCTCCGGCTATCGGCATCTTCTCCTTTTTTAATGGGACGTCTGATGAATTTGTTCTCTTTAATGGTCAAAATTGATACCAAAGATGTCATGAGAAACTTTTCGAGTCAAGCTACTTGTGTGAAAGTTCCTTTATTGAAATTCGCAATTCATCATGATGTAGCATCTTCAAAATCTTTGCATCCTGATGAATGTTTCGGCAATTAGAGTGTTCCCCTTTTTAACTTTGGCATTGTTTGATACACACCTGATTAATGGGAATCGGTAGAGGACGTGCTGACCCACCAAAAGGTGATTTTGGAGCTCATCAAGGTTTATGAAGTTGTATATACTTCTTTGTTCACATACGACTATGACGACAATGTGATCCATGCATTTTGTGAGCTTTGGCGTCCATCTACCAATAAAATGACTATTTGTGATCCACTGCATGCAATGAACTTGTTAGCTAATTGTACGATACAAGTGTGTAAATCATTTAATGTAGTGCTGATTGTGTTTGTGATTGTGGTTGATTGGATCGAGTGTCACGTTTCGACACATAATTAGATTAGGTTTCACATTCCAACACATAATTTAATCGGGTGTCACGTTTTGACACATTATTGGATCGAGTGCACTTTTCTGACACATTATTGGATTGGGTGTCTCGTTATGACACACTAACAACTTGGGAGTGGGTTCCATGAGAGGACCATTGTTGACAGAACTGTGATTGGTCCAGGCCCATCCTGTGTAATAATGGATATGAGAGAACTAGAAGTCCGAATATTACTATTTTATGTATTGTCATGATGTTATTTTTGTTGCTATATTGTGGTTGTTAAATATGTTTCATATCCCTGGTATGAGGAGGTGTGAGAGTAAGAGGCATAGTAATGGGAATGGTGATGAATGACTAAGATCTACCTTGGGAAGGGGTTCGTATCAGAGTGGTTAGTAAGCCTTGTTATGTTATACTATGTGGTCAAGGTCTAGATTGTTGTAGTGGGGAATCGTAGGTGTGTAGTTAGTTGGTTGGCTGTGTTGGGGGCAACGTGTGTTTCGAAAACTCCTCTATGCATGATCAAAACGTTAGGCCTTAATCTAAATCAGATTCGGTAGATATGCAAATAGAAGGCATACACTGTGTTGTTCCCTAGTTTTGGTTAAGACAAAGAAGGTGGGTCAGAGTGTTGGTGCAAGTTGGCTGGGGTATTTTCCTTATAGCATGTTTTCTTCTGGTTGATTTCATTATATTAGCTGGTGGGTATCACGTTAACCAATGATGCCTACCAGTACGTGTTGTTTGTACAGATACTACTCTTGCTATGCCACTCGGCATAGTCTGGATGCAGGGTCAGTGATGTTTCATAGGAGAAGACGAAGATGATCCCCAACAACTTCTACTTTCCTTCCCTATGGTGGGAGCTGTGTCATAATATTATTATGTTTACATAACGTATATTTAGTATCTCTTGTACCTGATTAGGCTAGATCGAGTGGGTATTAATTATTCAAGAAATTCAATCTTTGTTTTATTTTAACCCAATAGCTTGTAAACTTCATGGACTTTATGTTTAATCTCTTATCTTCTTAATTTTTTTGCATGATGAAATCGTTTAGGTACTAAGGGTTCTCCTATCTATATGTTAGAGTAGGTACCCGCATGGCCCGGTAGGTTGAGTCGTGACAAATTGGTATCAAAGCCTAGGTTACCGGTCACCCAGTACAAGAGCAAATATGGAATATACTCCTGCAAATTGGTGTTTGACGTCCACATCTAATCTTCAAGAAGCTATGAAGCATTGTAGAAAGTCTTTCGATTTCTTCTCTTCTTTCGTGCGGTTTGTCGCTTATGGTGTAGGTGTAGTCCAATTGGTATCACCATATTTCAATTGGTATCTCAACAAAGTGAATTGCATGTTGTAGTCATGGCTGAAGGGACACGGGGAAGGGAAATTAGAACCGAGAAGGTTCCAATGGGTATCTGGCCTTAGACGTTGTTCAAACGCATGGATGATCAGCTAATGGTAATTAATGAAGCAAATTAAGTTAATAATTTTGACTTTCTTGTGTGATGTAGCTTCAAATTTGTAATTATGTGCATAATGTTGCATGAATAATCGCTGGTCAGTGAAGTGTACTTGCCTGAAATTGTAATTATGTGCATAATGTGCCTCTATGTCTGATGATGCCTGAATATCTATCTATGTGTCGGATGAACTTGCCTAAATACTTGAATATCACAAGAGGTATAATTGCTTGAGTCTCTATGAACTTGTGGATAGAAAAGAGACATGTTTAGTGGGGAGCAATGGTGTGATGATGTCCCATAATGTCATTAATAGGTATATTGTTGAGGTGTGCATGTTTCTTATGGCAAGATAATGTGGAAAATCTTTTGCATGTGTAGTGCAGGGTTCGATCTTGGGGTAGACTTCACCGAATTCAACTAGGGGAGCTGGGTTTTGGCTAAATTATGACCCTGGGGTCAATAAAGAATTCTAGGAATAGCAGAACTGACCCTGTCAGGGCCGGCGAGGCGGGATGATCCTGCCATGGTGGGAATTTTTCCACTATGGTAGGATAGGGTGACACAAAATCTCAGCAATGTCTCCCCTGTTTCCCCATGTTCCACCAATTGACTCTGAATCATATATTGACTAATTCTCGCATCCCAATCAGGGCTCAGCAGTAGAATAATGAGTTATAAGGATCTAGCATTATTAACACCTACGAAATTTGAAATCTAGAAACCATGTGCTTACAAAACATAGGTAAACAATAAGGAAATAGTGCATTTGTCTATTGCATGCCCAAACGAGGCAAACCCAAATCAAGTCAAAGATTTCTACTTAGAGGGAGGGCTCACTAGTCCATGCCATGCTCAACCAGGAAAATTCCTTAAAGTTCTCTGGTTCAAGCGTGGGAAGCTCCCGTCGAGGGGGTCAACGCAAGAGAATATGACCTTGATGGTCTTCCACATCCTGCCCATCAGACGATCCCTCTCGATATTCTTCTTATTCTCCCATCGCAACTGACGGTGGAGGGTGGAACTGGAGCTGAGGTTCTAGCATAGGTATCTCCCAATCTTCTCTTTACGGCAGCCAAGTCCTTCTCCATTCATTATTATGTTTAGTCTAAAGTTACAGAATTAGTAACCCTATTAATTACAAAATATGACATTTACAAACAAAATACAAAATACAAACAAACTAAATTTAACTACTTTCAATATCAAATTAGAAGGTCTTCCATCCCATCTTTTCATTGAGCCCGTTGACGTTTTAAAAAATGGTATAAAACTCATAGAGTATAATGTTACAGATGCAAATTCATAGAGACCCCCGATGATATAAATAAGCAAGAAGGAACACGAAGCCATGAACATTGTTGTTGACCGTAACACCCTGTATTCGAAAACAGACCAAACAAGCAAATTTCCAGAAGTTGCAACTGCAACCCACGGTTGCCACCCACAGACCCTAGGTAAACCACGATCCGTCCTAGTGGTTCATGGATGGCCACTTGCAGTCCAGAAATTTCTCTGAAGGCATGACCCATGGCTGGACCCACGGACCGTAGGTCAGACCACGGACCGTGGTCCAGGTCCATGGATCGAGACCTCAGAACCTGGTCTATGAAGTCGAACGACGGACTGACGAAATGGATCATGGATCAATCCACGGAGCATCGATCAGTCCGTAGGTCAAGACCCTCAGGACACTCTAGAACCCATCCTCTGAAGTCGATCGACGGACTACAAGGATGGATCGTGGATCAGTCCACGGACCATCGATCAGTCCGTAGGTTGAGACCCTCAAGACCCCATAACCCATCCTCTAAAGTTGATCGATGGACTGACATGACGAATCGTGGATAAGTCCATGGATCGTTGATTAGTCCATAGGTCGAGACCCTCAGGACCCCCAAAACCCATCCTTTGAAGTCGATCGACGGACTGATGAACGGATCGTGGGTCGATCCACGGATCATTGATCAGTCCCATCGATGGCTTCAACAGATTTTATGTCAGGGGTTGTTTGGTCTTTTCCTTATGTATTGGACCCCTAAACTACGTAGTTTTGGTTAGTTTTAGCCTTGTAAACAAATTAGAACCTAAACTAATCAATTATTCACCAAATATTATCAAACTTAGAGAGAAATAAAGGAGAAAGTCGATCAACCTAGTTCAAGAACGCAGCGAGTTTTAATCAATTCCAACCTCAAAATCGAAAGATTTCTCTGTGAATTTCATCACCATGTATGTGGGATTTCACTAGTGGGTTCCTTTCACCCATTAGGTCCCTAGATTTCAGTCAGAATCTTGATTCCCTTAATATTATCTAGACCTAGGGTTTTTTGAATGTTAGAAGTTGTTGGGTTTCAGCTGTTAGAATGATCCAAATTAGATTATCATGTTATTGCTTAGTTTCTTGTATGATATTCAGAACCCTAGTTGTGTAGATTCGTTTAGTTCATGAATTACACATGTTAGGTCAATCTAAAAATGTATACATGCTTCAGTTTACAAATGTCACATTATTAGTTATAATTGTTGCATTGTCAGAGTTTGCATATCAGTAATTGAGCTATCCAATACTTCAGCATTTTAGTCATAATATTGTTTATATATATATATATTCTAATTGGGAGTTGCTTAATACCGAGTGGACTAGGGTTCAGCGTACCCTAATAGTCCCAGAACTACGTGCCCCCGTAGGTTTGTAAGTTCCTTCTGTGGGCATTACATTTTAGTGATCACGCGAGTCATGCCTCTATACCTCTGGAAGGGTATATTAGGTCCTCTCGATGGGGCATATACATCGGACTTCACATTTAGCTCAAATGGTTTTATGTTGGTTTTTAGTAGCTCCCATATAGTCAGATTCTATTGCATTGACCATGTTATCAGTTACAGTCAGATTTCAGTCTCAACATGTAATAAACTTGGTCATTGCATTCAGTTAGTTCATGTTCAGTATTCTCAGTATAGTATCATGCTTATCTCTTATCATTGCTCAGATATATGTTTTGGTTCAGTTATGTTTATTGTTCAACTTTATTCTATCCCGCATGCTCAGTACCTTTCAAGTACTAACACATACTTTGCGCTACATCTTCTCGTGATGTAGGTTCAGGTTCTAAGATTCCAGATCACGCATAGATCGGTTCTCGATTTTCAGCTCAGCAGTATCAGTGGTGAGTCCTCATTCTTCGAGGACGACAGACATGTTTCTTTTACTTTTAGTCTTTAGTTTCAGTTTTTGCTAGATTTAGCTGGGGCGTGTCCTAGTACTTCTAGTCAGTTAGAGGTTGTTTCAGACATAGTTAGATTCAGCTATAGCATTTGAGTTTGACTTTTCAGTTGTTGTTAAACTCTCAGTTTTTATATATTCAGATAGTTTATGGGTATTCCCCAGCATTTCAGTTTACATGATGATTTAGCTTCCGCACAGTATCTCTTGTTTCAGTTTATCTTTAAGTATGTTTATGATATGCTAGCACGGTTAGCTTGGGGTCACTCATGATCTAAGGTCCTGTGTCCGCGTCTTGGGGGTAGCTTCAGGGGGTGACATTGACTCCTCCTCCGTCTAGTGTTGTGTGTGCTTGAGGAGCCGTCCTTTTTTTAAAAAAATCAAATTTATTAAATTTCACCATGTGTTCGGTTATGATTCTTAGTGCATATTATATTTTTTTTTAAAACAAGTCTTATGTGTGGCTACGCTCCTAGGCAAACAATTTTTTTTTTGTAAAATTGATTACAAACACAATATCAAAGCAATAAATCATTAAATAGCATATTAACAACAAACAAAAAATGTATTCAACTAATAAAAATAGTTAAATAAAAGTCAATATACAAAGCTCGAATTATAAAAAGATGAGTTTCCCTAACAGAGTCACCTTATCTGTCACACATCTTGAACTTTCTTCGAGATGTGACTGTCTTTTTGAAAAATAAAATTAAAAGAAAAAAATATTTCTTTTTCAAACCAAAAAAAGGTCATTCATAACTATTATCATGATTAGTTAAGGTACAAATATATTATTTACAAAAATATGACATTTACAACAAAAAAATGACCAAGACCATTAATGACTATATTCAGTCCAAAGTTAGGGAATTAGCAACACTATTAATTACAAAATATAACCTTTACAAACAAAATACAAGATACAAACAAACCAAATTTAGCTGTTTCCTTTATCAATATGGAAGGTCTTCAATCCCCTCTCTCCATTGAACCCATTGGTATTTTAAAAACAGATATAGAACTTCATACAATATAATGTTATAGTTGGCAAATCAATAGATATCCCCGATGACAGAAATAAGCAAGAGGGAACACGAATCTATGAACACTCCGGTTGTTGACTTCCTCCTTCGGCTTGTGTTGTGCGTGCTTCAGAAGCTATACTTTTTTTAAAAATAAAATATTTTAAATGTCACCATGTGTTTAGTTACGATCCTTGGTGCATATTATTTTCAATTAAAAAACTCTTGTGTGCGGCTACGCTCCTAGATAATTTTTTTTTGTAAAATTAGTGATTAACACAATATCAAAACAATAAATCATTAAATAACATATTAACTACAAAAAAAAAATGTATCAAATTAGTAAAAATAGACAAAAAAAGGTCAATATAACAAGCTCAAATTCTTAAAAAAAATGTTTCCCCAGCGGAGTTCCCTGATCTGTCACACCTCTTCTTGACCATTCTTTGAGATGTTATGATTTTTTTAAAAAATAAAAGTAAAAGAGAAATTATTTTTTTTCAAACCAAATAAAGGTCATTCATAACTATTATCATGATTAGATAGAGTATAAATATATTAGTTACTAAAATATGACATTTACAACAAAAAATAACAAAGGTCATTCATGACTATCAGTCTAAAGTTAGGAAATTAGCAACCTTATTGATTACAAAATATGATCTTTACAAAAAAAATATAAAATACAAACAAACTAAATTTAACTACTTCTAGTATCAAAAAAGAAGATCTTCCATCCCCTCTCTCTATCGATTCAGTTGGTGCTTTAAAGAGCGGTATAGAACTTCGTACATTATAATGCTACAGATGGCAAATACATTGAGATCCCTGATGACATAAATAAGTAAGAGGGAACACGAATCCATGAACACTCTGATTGTTGACCTCCTCCTCCGACTAGAGTAGTGCGTGCTTGAGAAGCTTTCCTTTCTTTTTTTAAAATAAAATTTATTAAATGCCACAATGTATTCAGATACAATCCTTGATGCGTATTAATTTTTTTATAAAAAAAAAAGTCTTGTGTGCGGCTACGCTTCTAACAAATAATTTTTTTTTTGTAAAATAATTGACTAACACGATATCAAAGCAATAAATCATCAAATTACATATTAACAACAAACACAAAATTTATCTAATTTATAAAAATAGTCAAATAATACAAAACTATATTCTAAAAAAGGGGTTTCCCCAGCAGATCGCCAGATCTGTCACACTTGCTCTTGACCTTTCATTGGGATTTGACGGTATTTTTTGGAAAATAAAAGTAAAAGAGAAATTTGTTTCTTTTCAAACCAAAGATAGGTTGTTCATAACTATTGTCGTTTTTAGTTAAGGTACAAATATATTAATTAAAAAAATATGACTTTTTCAACAAAAAATAACTAATGTCATTCATGACTATGTTTGGTCTAAAGTTAGAGAATTACCAAACCTATTAATTACTACATATGACATTTACAAATAAAATACAAATTACAAACAAACTAAATTTAACTATTTTCGGTATCAAATTGAAAGGTCCCGTTGACATTTTAAAGAGTGGTATAGAACTTCACCTAAAATAATGCTACAGGAAAAAATTCATAAAGACCCCGATGACAGAAATAAGTAAGAGAGAACACAAATTTATGAATAGTCCAGATGTTGACATCCTCCTCCGGCTAGTGTTGTGTGTGCTTGAGAAACTGTCATTTTAAAGAAAATTATTAAATGCCACCATTTGTTCAATAATGATCCTTGGTGCATATTAATTTTTTAAAAAAAATAAAGAAGTGTTGTGTTCAGCTACGCTTCTCGGCAAATAATTTTTTTTTGTAAAATTAGTGACTAACACAATATTAAAGCAATAAATCATTTAATAGTATTTTAACAATCAACACAAAATGTTTCCAATTAATAATGGTCAATATACAATGCTCGAATTTTGAAGAAAAAAAAAAGTTTTGTCAGCATGTTGTCAGATCTGTCACATATCTTCTTAAACTTTCTTCAAGATGTGATGGTCTTTTTAAAAAATAAAAGTTAATGAGAAAAACATTTTTTTTTCAAACCGCAGAAAGGTCATTCATACCTTTCACTGTGATTAGTTAGGATACAAATATATTAGTTACAAAAATATGATATTTATAACAAAAAATGACTAAGGTCATTCATGATTATCTTCAGTTTAAAGTTAGGGAATTAGAAACCCTATTAATTACTAAATATGATCTTTACAAACAAAATACAAAATACAAATAAATTTAATTCAACTACCTTCATCTCTCTCTCCATTGAGCCCATTGGCGTTTTAAATAAACAGTATAGAACTTCACACAGTATAATGCTTCAAATGGCAAATTAATAGAAATCCCCGAGGACATAAATAAAAAAGAGGGAACAAGAATCCCTGAATACTACACCTGTTGACCTCCAACTTCGACTAGTGTTGTGCATGCTTAAGAGTCTGTCATTTTTTTTAAAATTAAAATTTATTATCTACTGCCATGTCCTGTAACGATTTTTTGTGGGTATTATTTTACTAAAAATGAGTTTTGTGTGCGACTATGCCCTTAGGAAAATCTTTAAAAAAAAAATATAAGTGACTAATACAATGTCAAAATAATAATTAATTAAATAGCACAGTAACAACAAACACAAAATATATCCCATTAGATAAAAATAATCAAATAAAGGAAAATATATCTAATTTGAATTCTATAAAAAAGTGTTACTCCAGCGGAGTCACCAGATCTGTCACACTTCTTCTTAATATTTCTTCGAGATTTGACGATCTTTTTTGAAAAATTAAAATAAAAAAGAAAAAAATTTCAAGTCCAAAATTAATAGCGTTATTAATTAGGATACAAATATATTAATTACAATCATATAAAATTTACAATAAAATATGACCAAGGCAACTCATTCCTATGTTTAGTCTAAAGTTCGAGAATTAGCAACCTTATTAATTTTAAAAATGATATTTGACAAACAAAATACAAACATACTAAATTTAACGGTTTTCGGTATCAAATTGAAAGATTTGTCACCCCTTTTATCCATAGAGCCCATTGGCATTTTAAAAAGTGATATAGAACTGCATACAATACAATTCTACATATGAGGAATCTATAAAGACCCACAATGACATAAATAAGAAAAAGAAAACATGAATCCATGAACACTCTGACTGTTAACCTCCTCCTTCGGCTAGTCATGTGCGTGCTTGAGAAGTCATCGATTTTTAAATAAAAATTATTAAATGTCACCATGTGTTTGGTTACGATCGTAGGTGCACATTATTTCTTTTTTAAGAAAATTTCTGGTGTGCGCCTATGTACTTAGGCAATTTTTTAAAATTAGTGACTAACACAATAACAAAGCAATAAATTATTAAATAATATATTAACAACAAACATAAAATGTATTCAATTAATAAAAATAGTAAAATAAATGGCAATATACAAAGTTCGAATAAAAAAAAATGATTTTCTCCAGCGAAGTCGCTAGACTAGTTACACCTCGTTTGGACCTTTCCTGTTTGAATCTTTAAAGTTATAGAGGAAAATATTTCTTTTTTCAAACCAAAGAAATGTTATTTATAATTATTGTTGTGATTAGTTAGGATACAAATATATTTGTTTCAAAAATATGACTTTTACAACAAAAAATGACAAAGGTCATGCATGACTACGTTCAGTTTAAAGTTCAAAAATTAGCTATTCTATTAATTATAAAATATGACATGTACAAACAAAATATAAAATATAAACAAACTAAATTTAACTACTTCCAGAATCAAACAGAAAGGTCTTTCATCCCTCTCTCTATGATTTTGTTGACACTTTAAAGAGCAATATAAAATTTCATACAGTATAATGTTATGATAGCTAATTCATAGAGATCCCCGATGACATAAATAAGTAAGAGAGAACACGAATCCATTAACACTCAGGCTGGTGACCTCTTCCCCTGCCCAGTGTCGTGCGTGTGTTCTTGAGAAACTATCTTTTTTTTTAAAAAACAAAATTTATGAAATGCCACAATTTGTTCAGTTTCAATGCTTAGTGCATATTATTTTTTTAAAAAATAGAAGAATTGTGTGCGACTGCGATTCTAGGCAAATAATTTTTTTTGTAAATTTAATGAGTAATATAATAGCAATAAATCATTAAATAACTTATTAACAACAAACATAAAAAAAATCAATTAATAAAAATAGTCAAATAAATGTCAATATACAAATCTCAAAATTCTAAAAAAATAAAAATTCCCTAGCACAGTCGCCAGATCTATTACACCCTTTCTTGACCTTTTTTGGAATGTGACGGTCATTTTTGAAAATTAAAGTAATGAGAAAAATATTTTTCATTCATACCGAAAAAAACTACTCACATAGCAATAATTATGGTACACATATATTAATTACAAAAATATGACAATTAAAACATAAAATGACTAATGTGATTCATAACTATGTTCAGTCTAAAGATAGAGAATTAACAATCATATTAATAACCAAATATGACTTTTCCAAATAAATACAAAATACAAACAGACTAAATTTAATAACTTCCAGTACCAAGCTAGTAGGTCCTCTATCCCATCTTTCTATGTAGTCCATTGACGTTTTGAACAACTATAAAGAAATCATACAGTATAATGCTATATATGAAAAGTCCATAGCAATCCTGAATAACAGAAATAAGCAAAAGGAACGTGAATCCATGAACACTTCGACGGTTGTCCTCCTCCTCTGCCAAGTGTTGTGCGTGCTTGAGAAGTTGTCTTTTTTTTAAAAAAAAATAATCAAATGACATCATGTGTTTGATTTTAATTCTTGGTGCGTATTATTGTGCATAGTTACATTCCTAGACAATTATTTTTGGGTAAAATTGGTGACTTACACAATATTAAAGCAAAGATCATTAAATATACTATTAACAACAAACACAAAATATATCCAATTAATAAAAATAGTAAATAAAGGTCAATAAATAAAGCTCGAATTCTAAAAAAAAGATTTTCCAGTGGAATCGCCAAATCTATCACACATGTTCGTGACCTTTTTTCTGGATGTGACAGTCTTATTTTAAAAATAAAAGATAAAAAGAAAAATGTTTTTAGTTTCAAACCAAAGAAAGGATATTCATAACTATTATCGTAATTTATTAGTGTACAAAAATAGAATTTTACAATAAAAAATAACCAAAGTCATTCATGACTATGTTCAGTCTAATGTTAGAGAATTAGCAAACCTATTAATTACAAAATAAGACCTTTACAGACAAAATATTAAATACAAACAAACTAAATTTAATACTTTCAATTTCAAACTAGAAGGTCTTCCATCCCTTTTTCCATTAAGCACGTTGGCATTTTAAAGAACCGTATTGAAATTTATATTGTATAATGCTATAAATGACAAATTCATAGAGACCCTTGGTGACAAAAATAAGTAATAGAAAACACGAATTCGTGAACACTACGGTCATCATGTATTCGGTTACGATACTTGGTTCATATTATTTATTTATTTTTTAAAAAAAAGTCTTGTGTGTAGCTAAACTCCTAGGGAAAAATTGTTTTTTCCGTAAAATTAGTAACTAACACAATATTAAAGCAATAAATCATTCAATAATATATTAACAACAAACACAAAAGGTATCCAATTAATTAAAATAGTCAAATAATGGTGAATATAAAAAGTTCAAATTCTAAAATTAGGGGTTCTCCAAACGGAGTCCCCAGATTTGTCACACATATTCTTGAACCTTTTTTAAAATGTGACGATCTTTTCAAAAAAAATAAAAGTACAAAAGAAACAATTATTTTTTTCAAACCAAAGAAAGGTCATTCACAACTATATTCATGATTAGTTAGGGTACAAATATATTAATACAAAAATATTATCTTTACAAAAAAAATGACCAAGACCATTCATGACTATGTTTAGTGTAAAGTTAGGTAATTAGTAACCCTATTAACTACAAATTATGATATTTACAAACAAACTACTTCAAATAACAAATTAGAAGATATTTCACCCCTCTCCCCATTGAGCCCTTAACGTTTTAAAGAGCGATATAAAACTTCATGCAATATAATGCTACAGATGACAAATTCATAGAGACCCGTGATGACAGAAATAAGGAAGAGGAAAAAAAAATACATGAACACTCAGGTTGTTGACCTCCTCCCCCGGCCAATGTTATCCATGTTTGTAACGCCCTGTTCCCGTCGTTATAGAAAAGCCAATGGGGAAAGAATTGGGGCCAAAAATCTTTTACGTAGTAACTTCGAATTTTCCAACCTAGTCTAGATTTGGATGAAATCGGAGACATTAAGGTGTAGGGAAATCTGATAACAATCGGGTGATTTATTTATGATTTTGATTACATGAGTAGTTAGATAAATCGTTAAGAAATCCGTACGACTTTACATAATTTAATTCGGGTAAGTAGAACTCCGATAATCAATCTTAGCGTGAATGGTATTTTCTGAGCATCGTTGGTTAAAGGTGTATTGTGAAATGAGGGTCTTGGAATTATTAAAATAGATCACTATTTCATGAAAGCCACTTTGGCAGAGGTTTTAGTCGCTCTGGCGGTACCGCTATAGCGGGGTGAGGGTCAATGTGGCGGGCCAGACACGATTTAAAGTCATAAATAAACCCCAAAACGACTTTATTCTTCACTTTTTTATTTTTAGAGCTAAGGAACGAACATCAGACGACTCCTGATAATTTTCCACCATTCTTGAAACTAAATGTAAGTTTTTCACTCCTCGAATCCATTTTTCGATTCGTAGAACGAAATAGAATGGGTAATTATCTATAAGGGAGGGTTTTGATATGAGAATTCTGGTAGGAAAATCCCTAAATTGGGGATTAGGATCTTGGGTTTGGTCTAGGGTTATTGACTTTGTTATTATCCAGATAATTAGACCTTTGATTATTGATCCATGCGTATGAATTGTTGTTCGTTGACCTAGAACAAGCGGAAAGAATCCGAAAAGGGAAGATTCAAGTGTCTTAGGGGATTTAAGCTTGGATTAGAGGTAGGTGATGGTTGTGATTTCATGTTGGTGTGATATATGTTTGTAATTTCTCATTATAATGTATGTATGTATGTGAATGTTGCATTATTGATCATTCTAATCCTAAATGAGAATAATTGAATAATTGTATTCCATGAATCACCTCTTGTTCTATGATTGTGAGAATATACATTGTAATTGTGATTGTGGTTTGTTGAATGGATGGGTGTCACGATCCGACACACTAACAGGGATCGGTTGCCACGTTTCGGCATAAATATGGGATCGGTTGCCACATTCCGGCATAAATATGGATCGTTTGCCACATTTCGGCATAAATATTAGATCGGGTACCACGTTCTGGTATGCTAATAGTTTGGGTGTGGGTTCCGTGAGAGAACCATTGAATTGTGTTGTGTATCTACTTGTGATGATTACATTCATATATAATGATGATTAATATTGGAACACTGTATGTTGCTCTAAATTGATAACCAATGTGTATTATTAAGAATGTGGGATGCTATTTTGATCCTAAAAAGATGACTAATATTGTATATGTTCGGTATATGTCTGTTTTATAATGTTGTGGTAACTTGCATGTGTTTCACTTATTGGGATAGCCGCGTGATCCTACCAGTACACTGTGGTTGTGTACTGATATTGCACTTGCTTGTTCTTTGTTGAGTACAGGGAATCTTCAGGTGGCTATTGATAGACTTCAGTTAGGTGAATAATGAGCGTGACCGGATTCAAGGGTGAGTCAGTTCTTTCAGGCTGCAATGGATCTTTCTTGTTTAAGTCAACTCTTTTCGGACTTAGACTAATTCTTAAAGGTGTTGTTTAGTTTCGGGGTTGTACCCCTTGCTCTTAGACTTGTCGTTAGTAGAGTTTTGGTACATTAACTTTCCGGTTCTAGGAGTTGTTCTTTTGCATTATTTTGGCTAGTTTATTTAAAACTTTTGAGTTTATGGGAACTCTATATAATTTTTGCATTAAAATCTGCTTCTGTATCTTTAAATGCCTTAGTTTTTGGTTGAGTTGTTTAGTTTGGGTTGTAGTAATGGTTCTACCAACGAAGGGTTAGTATGAGTGCCAATCATGACGTTATGGGGTTGTAGTAATGGTTCTCCCACCGAAGGGTTAGTATGGGTGCCAATCATAACTGTATTGCTAAATCCAGCATTCGATAATGTTGTTGGAGGGGTTGTATGTCTGGACATATCCCTCGATGAGTATCTGATTTCTAAAGATCAAATTTGTTATAACTTAAGCTCATGGGAATTTATGTTGTGGAATGGAGATATTATTAAGAACTATGATTGTTTGGGTATTATGAGTGTGTGTTGGTTGATTCAGGTTCCCTTCTACTTGTAGCGAGTATTGACTTGGAATTTTTATCATGCTTAAATGTTAAAGGATTCGTCCGGATGATTGTGTCAAGGTCCTTGATAACATGTTGTAGACGTGTGTACGATCAACTTTGGTGGTTATTAGGAATCACTTTTGTTGTAGTTAAATTTACATACAAAAATATTTATCACTCAAGTATTGAGATGACTTCATTGAGGCATTGTATGAGAGGATGTGTAGGTGTTCAATTGGTTGGTTTGAGGTTGAAGATGTGAAACCTTTGAGAGTTGATTTGGTTAAATATGCTCAGGGTAAGGTGAGAAGTATCCAATCTAAGTTTCTAGCATCCCAGAGTCGACAGAAAAAGTATGTGGGACAAGTATCCCCAGTTATTCAACGATTCATCTACTACTTTATTCTTACTTTAACCCTTTTCTCCTAGTTTGCCACTCGGGGACGAGTGATGGTTAAATTGGTATCTATTGTAACGACTTGTTCCCGTCGTTATAGAAAAGCCAATGAGGAAATAATTGGGGCCAGAAAACATTGTCGTAGTAACTTCGAATTTCCCAACCTAATCCAGATTTGGACGAAATCGGAGTCATTAAGGTGTAGGAAAATCTGATAACAATCGGATGATTTATTTATGATTTTGATTACATGAGTAGTTCGATAAGTCATTAAGGAATTCGTACAACTTTACGGAATGGAATTCATGTAAGTAGAACTCCGGGAATCGATCTTAGCATGAACGGTATTTTCTGAGCGTCGTTGGTTAAATGTGTGTTGTGAAATGGGGGTCTTGGATTTATTAAAATAGCTCACTGTTTCGTGCAAGCCGCTTTGGCGAAGGTTTTGGTCACTCTGGCAGTGCTGCTGTAGCGGGGTGCGGGACGCTGTGGCGGGCCAGACACGACTTAAAGTCATAAATAAACCATAAAATGACTTTATTCTGCACTTTTTGATTTTTAGAGCTAAGGAACGAACCCCATGCGACTCTTGATAGTTTTCCAACATTCTTGAGGCTAAAGGTAAGCTTTTTACTCCCCGAATCCATTTTTCGAACTGTAGAACATAATAGAATGGGTAATTATTGATAGAGGAGGATTTTGATCTGGGAATTATAGTGGGAAAAGCCCTAAATTGGGTATAAGGATCTTTGGTTTGGTCTAGGGTTATTGGGTTTGTTATAATCCGGATAATTAGACCTTTGATTGTTGATCCTTGCGTATAAATTGTTGTTTGTAGACCTATAACAAGCGGAAAGAATCCGTAAATGGAAGATTCAAGTGCCTTAGATGATTCAAGCTTGGATTTGAAATAGGTGATGGTTGTGATTTCATGTTGGTGTGATATATGTTTGTAATTGCTCATTATAATGCATGTATGTATGCGAATGTTGCATTATTGATCACCCTAATCGTAAATGAGGATAATTGAATAATTGTATGTCATGAATCACCTATTGTTGTATGATTGTGAGAATATACATTTTTATTGTGATTGTGGTTTGTTGAATGGGTGGGTGCCACTATCCGACACATTAACTGGGATCAGTTGCCACGTTCTGGCATAAATATGGGATCGGTTGCCACGTTTCGGCATAAATATGGGATCAGTTGGCACGTTTCGGCATAAACATTGGATCGAGTACCACGTTCCGGTATGCTAACAGTTTGGGTGTGGGTTCCATGAGAGGCCCATTGAATTGGGTTCCGTGAGGGGACCATTGAATTGTGTTGTGTATCTACTTGTGATGATTACGTTCATATCTAATGATGATTGATATTGGAAGATTGTATGTTGCTCTAAATTGATAACCGATGTGTATTATTGAGAATGTGAGATGCTACATTGATCCTGAAAAGATGACTAATATTATATATGTTCGGTATATGCCTCTTTTATATTGTTATGGTTATTTGCATGTGTTTAACTTATTGGGATAGCGTGATCCTACCAGTACACTGTGGTTGTGTACTAATATTGCATTTGTTTGTTCTTTGTTGAGTACAGGGCATCTTCAGGTGGCTATTGATAGACTTCAGCTAGGTGACTATTTAACGTGACCGGATACAAGGTTGAGCAAGTTCTTTCACACTTCCATGGATCTTTCTTGTTTAAGTCCATTCTTTTCGGACTCAGACTATTTCTTAAAGGTGTTGTTTAGTTTTGGGGTTGTACCCCTTGCTCTTAGACTTGTCGTTAGTAGAGTTTTGTTACATTGACTTTCAGGTTATAGGGGTTATTCTTCCCCATTAGTTTGGCTAGTTTATTTAAACCTTTGGAGTTTATGGGAACTCAATATAATTTTTGCAATAAAATCTTGTTTTGTATCTTTAAATGCGTTAGTTTTTTGTTGAGTTGTTTAGTTTGTGTTGTAGTAATGGTTCTCCCACCGGAGGGTTAGTGTGGGTGCCAATCACAACGGTTTGGATCGTGACATCTTTAGAACTAATAAATTTTATTTATTGGAAATTGATTATGTGGACAGGAATTGAGGCGGGAAAACAATTATCATTATGATCAATTAAGGTGTAATTGAGTTGTATGGTTGGAATGAGTATTTTTTATGCAAACGTATGAACAGGTGCTGGCTGCCACTGTTTTTAATTTTAAATATTATAAATTTGGTTATCATATTATAAATTAGGATTTGATATATTAAGATAAGTAATTAAATATTAGTTGTATTGTATTATATGAAATCATTAAGGTTATGGTAAATGGAGGAAGTGAGACTTAATCTTAGGCTTGAAATTTAGGAACTTGATTTAGATTCGTGCTCTATATTTTTTGGATAATTTTTGAGATCTAGGCTAGAAGAATAGCAATATAGATGTCTATTGAGTCGTGTACTTACGAATCATGCATACTTTATAGATTGGGAACGCTCCGAGACATTGAAGAAGGAAAAGCATTGGAGAATTAGCTTGCTTGACTTCGATTATTCAGTTGAGGTAGGTTATGGTTTATTCTATGTGATAGATAGACTCTTAATAGTGATTGATACTCATTGAGTGATATTGTGAATTTTTTATGTACTTGGTTGTTGTGGTTTGGATAATTCATGTGTAATTGTTAATGGTCTATAATCCCAAGACCGCAAAATCCATAATCTTGAACTTATTCTATTAAAGTAATGCCTTGAATAAAGAAAACTTAATGAAATATTGTTAAGGAAGTGAAAAGAGATGATAAAGAATGATAAATGAATTAACTATATGGTTGGATCGGGTGCCACGAGTCGGCACAGTATTATTGGATCGAGTGTCACGTTCCGACACAGTATTATAGGATCGAGTGTCACGTTTCGACACGGTAACATTATAGGAAAACACATTGAAATAATTTAATGCACTCAATCTCCAAAAACCTATTTCCCAAATGAGCGTTGTGTGGAGGCATGAATCCTCATGTGTGTTCTTGGCATTGTGACTGATTACCTAATTATTTTAGTGTTGGTGTCACTTGTTCATGCTGGGTGTTGTTTGTCACCTGCTAAGTGCTACAGTTGATTTCATGTTATTACTTTATGTATATTGGTTTTTATTTTGAGTTGGTCGATGATATCTACACAGTACATGTTGCCCTGTACTGACCCCCTACTAGTATTTTCTGTGTTTTCCTATTGTGGAGTGTAGTGAGTGTACCAGTTACTTCGACTCACCCGTTGTTCTAGCTAGTCTCCAGCACATGAGGTATTAGGGTGAGCTATTAATTTTAACCCGTGTTTGATTCTGTCGATTATGGCAGGATGTCCTTAGTTTTCGGACACAAATTATTTTATTTATTTATTCTGGTGTCTTTGATGCTCTTAGACTTAGTACTCTGCGATTAGATGTCCTTGATGTGATGACTTTCAGGTTTTGGGAAACGATAGTTAATAGACATTAATGGATTTGTATTTCTTACATTAATAAAATTTGAGCTTCCGCATTATCGTTTGTATTTTGTAAGTTGAACAATAAATATAAGTTGGGGTTGAATTCGTTGGTTTGCCCACCTAGGAGGTTAAGTGTGGGTGCCACTCATGACTCATTTTGGGTCATGACACGCTTCTAGGCAAATAATTTTTTTGTGAAATTATTAACCAACACAATATCAAAGCAATAAATTATTAAATAACATATAAACAACAAACACAAAATTTATCTAATTAATAAAAATAGGTAAATAAAGATTACTATACAAAGATCAAAATTTTATAAAAAAAAAAGAATTTTTCCAGCGGAGTCACCAGATCTATCACATTTGTTCTTGACCTTTCTTTGGGTTGCGATAGTGTTTTTGGAAAAATAAAAGTAAAAGAGAAAAATATTTTTCTTTCATACAAAAGATAGGTTATTCATAATTATTGTTGTAATTAGTTAAGGAACAAATATATTAATTACAAAAATAGAACCTTCACAACAAAATATGACAAATGTCATTCATTACTATGTTCAGTGTAAATTTAGGTAATTAGAAACCCTATTAATTACAAAATATGACCTTTACAAAGAATACAAAATACAAACAAATTAAATTTAACTACTTCCAATATCAAATTGGAAGGTCTTCCATCCTCTCTCTTTCTCCATTGAGTCGGTTGACATTTTAAATAGCAGTGTAGAAATTCATACAATATAATGCTACATATGATAAATTCACAGAGACCTCGAATAACAGAAAAACCAACAGTGAATGCGAATTCATGAACACTTCGACTGTTGACCTCCTCCCACGGCTAGTGCTGTGTGTGCGAGAGAAGTTATTTTTTTTAAAATAAAATTTATTAAATGCCACCATGTGTTTGATTTTGATTCTCGATGCATATTATTGTGTGCCGCTACACTCCTAGAAAAATTGTTTTTTTTATAAAATTAGTGATTAACACAATATCAAATCAATAAAATATTAAATAAAGTATTTACAACAAAAACAAATTGTATCCAATTAATAAAAATAACCAAATAAAGGTCAATATACAAAGCTTGAATTCTAAAAAATGGATTTCCCCGGCAGAGCGTCTGATTTATCACACCTCTTCTTAACCTATTTTCAAGATGTAACGGTCTTTTTTGAAAAATAAAAATTTAAAAAAATATATTTTTTCAACCCAAAGAAAGATCATTCATAACTATTATCGTGATTTATAGGGAACAAATATATTATTTACAAAAATATGATCTTTATAATAAAAATGACCAAGGACATTCATGATTATGTTCAGTCTAAAGTTAGGAAATTAACAACCCTATTAATTACAAAATATAACATTTACAATCAAAATTCAAAATACAAAAAAAACTAAATTTAACTAATTCTTGTATCAAACTAGAAGGTCTTCCATCTCCTCTCTACATTTAACCCCTTAGCGTTTTAAAAACCTGTATATAACTTCATAGAGTATAATGCAAAAGATGGCAAATTTATAGAGACCTTCAATGACAAAAATAAGCAAGAGGGAACATGAATCCATGAACACTCTTGTTGTTGACATCCTCCTCTGGCTAATGCTCTGCATGGTTGAGATTTTTTTTTTAAAAAAAATAATTAAATGCCACTATCTATCGGTTACGATCCGTAATGTGTATTGTTTAAAAAATAAATAAATTTGGGTGCGACTCCTAGACAAATCATTTTTTTTGTAAAATTAGTGACTAACTCAATATCATAACAATAAATCATTAAATAACATAGTAAAAAAAATAATACAAAATGTATCCAATTAACAAAAAAACTAAATAAAAGTCAATATACGAAGCTCGAATTCTAATAAAGGGTTTACCCAGCGGAGTCGCTAGATTTGTCACACCTCTTCTAGACTTTCCTTCCTAATGTGACAGTCTTTTTTAGAAAAATAAAAGTTAAAGAAAAAAGATTTTTTAAAATCAAATAAAAACCATTCATAACTATTACCGTGATTAGTTAGAGTATAAATATGTTACTTTAAAAAATATGACATTTACAACAAAAAACGACCAAGGTCATTCATGACTATATTTAGTCTAAAGTTAGAGAATTAGCATCCCAATTTATTACAAAATATGATTTTTACAAAAAAAAAATACAAAGTACAAACAAACTAAATTAAACTACTTCTAGTATAAATCTGGAAGGTCTTCCATCCGCTCTTTCCATTGAGCCCTTTGGTATTTTAAAGAGCAGTATAAAACTTCATACAATATAATGCTACAGATGACAAATCCAAAGAGACTCTCGATGACAGAAATAAGCAAGAGGAAGCACGAATCCATGAGCACAACGACTATTGACCTCCTTCTACGACTAGTATTGCGCGTTCTTGAGAAACTGTCCTTTTTTAAAAATAAAATTTATTAAATGTCACCATGTGTTTGGTTACGATCCTTGGTGCGTATTATTATTATTTTTTTAAAAAAAAAAAGTCTTGTGTGCGGCTACACTCTGAGGATTTAAAATAAAATAAAATTAGTGACTAACACAATAACAAGAAAATAAATCATTAAATAACATATTAACAACAAACACAAAATGTATCCAATTAAGAAAAATAGTCATATAAAGGTCAATCTACAAAGCTCGAATTCAAAATAAAGGGTTTCCCCAATGGAGTCACCTGATTTGTCACATCTCTTCTTGACCTTTCTTCGAAATGTGACGGTCTTTTGATAAACAAAAGTAAAAGAGAAAAATGTTTCTTTTCAAACCAAAGAAAGGTCATTCAGAACTATTGTCAGGATTAGTTAGGGTACAAATGTATTATTTACAAAAATATGACATTTACAACAAAAAATGACCAAGACCATTCATGACTATGTTCAGTCTAAAGTTAGGGAATTAGCAACCCTGTTAATTATAAAATATGATCTTTACAAACAAAATACAAAGTACAAACAAACTTTAATTAACTACATCCAGTATCAAACTGGATGGTCTTCCATCCCTCTCTTCATTGAGCCCGTTAGCATTTTAAAGAGCGGTATGAAACTTTATTCAGGATAATGCTACAGATGCTAAATTCATAGAAACCCCAATGATAGAAATAGGCAAGGGGGAACACGAATCCATGAACATTCCATTTGTTGACCTCTTCCGCTTGCTAGTTTTGTGCGTCCTTAAAGTCGTCCTTTTTAAAAAAGTTAAAATTAATTAAATGTCATCATGTGTTTGGTTAAATAAATAAGTGACTAATACAATATCAAATTAATAAATTAAGGATAGTAACAACAAACACGAAATGTATCGAATAGAAAAAAAAATCAAGGCTTAAGTCATCGGCGGTCCCTTAAAGTTGTCCGCATAACTCACTTAGACACCTCAACTAAGATTAGTACCTATTAAACACTTTTGCCTATTCAATAATTGTTCCTATTAGGCATTTTTTGATAATCAGCGAAAAAATATGAAGAGTTTGTGATACACTTGTGGTGAAATGGCAAAATGGCTAATTAAAAAATAACATGTGGCACTGGGGCCCGAAATATATAAAAAAAAACACATTTAATATCTAACTTTTTTAAAAATAAAAAGAAATAAATGAAAATGTCAACATATTCTACCCAACCCCCTTTCATCTTCATCTTCTTCTCAAAACACTTTCTTTCTCAAATCACAAAACCTCCCCTTTCATCTTCATCTTCTTTCCAAAACACATTCTTTCTCAAATCACAAAACCTAATTTCTTTTCAAATAACTTGAAGATTAACTTTTTTTAAAAATATATATATTTTCATACTAAGAGTGAAGAAGAAAGAGATTTTTTCCGTCGGTTATTCATTTCTACATCGATGACAAAAAGAAATTGATAGCTCAAAAATTAATTCTTTCAAATTTTGGAATATAATTTTTGATAAATTTAATGGGTTTGTATATGAATTTGAGTAAATATATTTGTTCGAAAATTGTGATAAACAAATATCGGCTAACTTTTTTTATACGTAAAAATCATTAATCTTCTTTCTTCTTCTTCTTCATATTTGTTCCATTATTTTTATGAGATTTGAAATAAATCATACAAAAAAAAGTATTTCTTTCAAATGTGAATCGTATGATTTCCTCATAGTTGGTTTTCATTTATCTTCATATTTGGAAGAAATAACAGTCCTTTTTTTTATATAAAAAAGAAAGAAAAACAATGTTGGAGCTAAACTGGAGAAAGTTTTGCAAACTAAATTAGGAAGAAGATGACTGGTAAGGGGTGGGGTGCTTTTCTTTTTAGAAAAAAAGTTTAAATGAAAGAAGAAAAATGCTTTCAAGTTAATTATAATGCCAAGTGGCAAATGAAAGAAGAAAAAATGTAAAAGAATTCAAAAAAGACACTATTTTGAATCTTTTCAAGCGCTTCAGGGAAGTGCAAAACGCATTTTTTGCCATATCAGTGTTTTGTGTTTAATAGATACATGTTTCGGACAATTTAGGGTGTTCAATAGGTAGAAGTCTTAGTTGAGGTTTCTAAGTGAATTATGCGGACAACTTTAAAGGGTGGTCGATGACTTAAGTCAATAATCAAATAAAGGGAAATATATCAAATTCGAATTCTATAAAAAGGGTTTCTCCAACGGAGTTACCAGATCTGTCACACCTCTTCTTGACCTTTCTTCGAGATGTAATGGTCTGTTTTGAAAAATAAGTCTTAGTTGAGGTGTCTAAGTGAATTATACGGACAACTTTAAAGGACGGTCGATGACTAAAGCCGATAATCAAATAAAGGGAAATATATCAAATTCGAATTCTATAAAATGGGTTTCCCCAACGGAGTTACTAGATCTATCACACTTCTTCTTGACCTTTCTTCGAGATGTGACGGTCTATTTTGAAATATAAGTCTTAGTTGAGGTGTCTAAGTGAATTATGCGGACAACTTTAAAGGGCGCTGGATGACTTAAGCCAATAATCAAATAAAGGGAAATATATCAAATTTGAATTCTATAAAAAAGGTTTCTCCAAAGGAGTTACCAGATCTGTCACACCTCTTCTTGACCTTTCTTCGAGATGTGATGGTCTATTTTGAAAAATAAAATAAAACAAAAAAAATCTCCAAACCCAAGAAAGGTGTAACACTCCGGAAACTAGTAGGCTTAGCTAGAGCTTGACGTTAGGGTTATAGCCTTGACCGTACCTCCCCGTACCTTAAAAGTTTATGTTTTCATGTTAGAACGTCAAGGCGTAAACCCCAAGGACCAACCATGGGTATTTGAGGAAAGGCCCCTAAAAGACTATCTGGCAGTGACCCACAAAGGGCACCCACGCCTCATGGGTCAACCCATGCTCCGTGGGTAGGCAGCCGTGGTTCAAGGCTGCAAAATCAAGCAACAAACCCCGACCCACGCTTCACCAGCACGAGCCGTGGGTCCAGCCACGGTCCGTAGGTGAGGGGGTCGGGGGTGACACCTGGAAGGCAGTTTTTGGGAGTTAGTTGAGGGGTACTTTAGGGTTTTTCATTTTAATTAATTATTAAGTGATGTCGTTTTGTATTATTTTAGACTAACTATATAAGTGTTTTAATCCCCTAAACTAAATCATCTAAATCATAACTACGAACTACCCAAATCAAAATCAATTTACCCCAAAATCTTCTCTCTAGAACTCCAAGGAAGAAGAAGAAGAAGAAGATCAAGCTAGGGTTTGAAATAGAGGCCTTTTCCACTCAGTTTCGTGAGGATTCTTCATCAAGGTATGGTAGTCCTTGATCCATGGATAGTTTTCATGGAGTCCCTCCAAACTCAATTTCAAACTAGTAATTTCCCCCAAAAACTAGGGTTTTACTTTGAGTCATCGATTCCTTTACAAAAATGTTTCTATTGATTTAATTACTTTATATTATGATTGAATTGTTGTTTTGTTATGGTTTTATGATGAAATCTCCCAAGAATCCATGAAATCCCCTATTTCCCCAATTTATGCCTTTATAATGTGGGTGACTTGATGATGGAAGAATCTATGAGATTGTGCTTGTAGTTATTTAGTTAATCAAATCATGTTATTATCCATATCTAATGTTGTAAATATAGATGCATTGGATGGAAGGTGATCCTTGACCAAAGAAGGGTAAAACATGAGAATTATACATGATTGTGGATTCATTGTATATGCTTTATGAACATGTTTATAATCTAATTATCGTGTTGATTAAAAGGCCATTCTCATAAACACATGATGAACATGATATGAATGTTTTTCTCACAATATGATGATTCTAAGGTTGAAAGTCCATTTTCACCTAGTGAATCTATGAGCTATTTTATGAATTCTGTTGGATGGAGTGTTAAGGCACTTGTCACGACCTAGACTATCGTGATTGGCACCCACACTAACCCTCCGGTGAGAGAATCATTTATACTAAGTAGCCAACCAACTTAACCAATATTCTAAAGCATTTAAAGTTACGGAAGCAAGTTTAAATGACTAAATACTGAAGTTCCCTTAAACTTCCAAAAGATCTAACAACGAATTGCAGAAATTAATGCCTAGAACTTGAGAGTTAATGTACAAAAAAACTCTAACAAGATCCATAAGTTTAAACAAGAAAGGTTACAACTCCAAACTAATGAACTAATAACTAACAAGAAAGTCCAAGTCCGAAATGTTCACATAGACAGAAAGAGAACTCATGGCAGCCTGGAAGAACTGGCTCACCCTTGAATTTGATCATCGATCACTGATCTTCTAACTGAGGTCTGTCAATAGCCGCCTGAAAATGTCATGTACTCAACAAAGAAAGAGCAAGTGTAGTATCAACACCCAACCACAGTGTACTGGTAGGATCACGCAACTATCCCACTAAGTGCAACATATATAAGTCAATACAACATAATAATTACATGCATACACCGAACATAAACAGTATCATCATCATTAACTAACAACGTACAATTTCACATTCTGAAGATACACAATTATATCAACGCATTGGTCCTCTCATGGGACCCAAACCCAAATTGTTAGCATACCAGAACGTGGTACCCGATCCAATGTTTATGCCGTAACGTGACAACTGATCCCATATTTATGTCAGAACATGGCAACCGATCCAAGTTAGTGTGTCGGAACGCAACACCCGATCCATTCAACAAGCCACAATCACAATCACAAGTACATGATCATAATCATACAATCAAGTCATGATTCATGACATTCATCATTCATCTATCTCATTTACAACTAGTGTGATCAATAATGCAACATTCGCATACATACACGTATTATAATGAAGCAAGAACATACATATCTCACACAATCATGAAATCATAACCATCACCTACCTCGAAACATTCTTGAACCCTTAAGATACTTGATTCTTCCCTTTCCGGATTCCTTCCGCTTGTTCTTGGTCTACAAACGATCAATATAACACGAGAATCAATAAACAATAACTAATTACCCGAATTGCTAATAATTCTATAAACCCTAGATCATACCCATGATCCCCATACCCAAATTAGGGTTTTCTTCATCATAACTTCTCGATCAAAACCCTTCCCGATCGATAATTACCCATTAAATTATGTTCTACGGATTGAAAGACGGATTCGGGGAGTTAAAATCTTACCTTTATCCTCAAGAATGGTGAAAAACTGTCAAGAAAACCCTTGGGTTCGTTCCTTAGCTCTCAAGTTTGAAAATTGCAGAATAAAATATTTTTGGAGTTTATTTTCGACTTTAAGTCGCATCTGTCCCGCTAGGGCGGCACTCACCTTGCTACAGCGGCCCCTTCCTGGCGGCATAAATCCCGCCTCAGCGGATTGCACGTAACCATTGAGTAAAATTAATAATTCCAAGACCTCATTTCACAACACACCTTCAACCAATGATACTCAAAAACTACCTGTTCATGCTAAAATCAATTTCGGGAGTTCTACTCACCCGAATTCAATTCTGTAAAAGTCGTACAGATTCCTTAACGTCTTAGCTATCTATTCATGTAATCAAAATCATAATTAAATCACCCAATTGTTACTAGATTTCCCTAGACCTCACTGACTTCAATTTCATCCAAATCTGAACTAGGTTGGGAAATCTCAAGTTACTACAAAAAAGTTTTCCGGCCCAAAATTTTCCCCATTGGCTTTTCTATAACAACGGAACCAGTCGTTATAATAGATACCAATTTACCCATCACTCGTTCCCGAGTGAAAAAATTAGGAAAAACAGGCCAAAGAAAGAATGGAATAGTACCTGAATCGACGAACAATTGGGGATACTTGCCTCACATGTCCTTCTCGATTTCCCAAGTAGCTTCCTCAATTGGATGATGCTTCCATTGAACTTTCACAGACATAATCTCCTTGGTCCTAAGCTTACACACATCACGATCAAGAATTGCAATCGGTTCCTCCTCATATTGGAGGTCTTTGTCTAGTACAATTGAGTCCCACTTAATGATATAATCCCCGTCACCATGATATCTCTTCAACATGGACACATGAAATACCGGATGAATTCCGGATAGGTGAGGAGGTAAAGCCAATCTATAAGACATTGGCCCTACACATTCAAGAATCTCAAAGGGACAAATGTATCGCGGACTTAGCTTGCCTTTCTTGCCAAATCGCATCACCCTTTCATGGGTGATACCTTAAGAAGAACATTCTCACCAGTCTGAAATGTCATGTCTCTTACCTTATGGTCTGCATACTTCTTCTGTCTACTCTGGGATGCTAAAAGCTTAGTTTGAATACTCCTCACCTTATCTTGAGCATCTTTCACCAAATCAACCCCCAAAGGTTTCACATCTCCAACCTCGAACCATCGTATGGGTGATCTACATCCCCTCCCATAGAGTGTCTCAAATGGTGTCATATCTATGCGGGAGTTATAACTATTATTATAGGAGAACTCACACAAAGGTAGGAACTTATCCCAATGCCCTCCAAAATCAATCACATATGCCCTCAACATGTCTTCTAACACTTGAATAGTCCTCTTCGACTGCCCGTCCGTCTACGGATGGAAATTTGTGCTAAAAGTGAGTTTTGTGCCCAATTCATCATGTAATTTCCTCAAGAACTTGGAGGTAAATTGTGTACCATGGTCTGAGATAATAGAAAGGGGCACCCCATGCAACCTCACTATCTCTTTCACATAAACCTTCACCAATTGTTGAGCATTGTAATCTACTCTTACCAAAATGAAATGACCTGACTTAGTGAATCTATCAACCACTACCCAAATAGAATCAAACTTCCCCAAAGTCTTGGGAAGACTAACCACAAAATCCATGGCTACCCTCTCCCACTTCCATTCTGGGATTGACATTCTTTGAAGCAAACATGCAGGCCTTTGGTGTTCGTACTTCACCTGTTAACAATTTTGACACATAGCCATAAACTCCACTATATCCTTCTTCATGCCCGGCCACCAATAAATTTGCTTCAAATATCTGTACATCTTGGTAACACCGGGATAAATGGAATATCGCGAACCATGGGATTCTATCAACAATTTCTGAATTAAGTCATCGACTCAAGGAATACAAATTCTTCCTTTAAAATTAAGCACACCTTCCGCATCAAGAGTGGTCTCTTGTGCCTTACCAATTGCAGTCTTCTTCTTAAGTTCAATCAAATTTTCATCTTTAAATTGTTTGGTCTTCATCTCTTCAATAAACGTGGTTCTCACTTCAATGCTAGCTAATACTTCTCCTTTTTCTAAGATGCCCAATTGCATGAATATAGATTTCAAGGTCTGAATTTCCTTAGCCAGAGGTCGCTTAGTTACACTCAAGCAAGCTAAACTACCCATACTCACTACTTTTCGACTCAAAGCGTTTGCCACTACATTAGCCTTACTCGGATGGTATTGAATGGTCACATCATAATCCTTGAGTAACTCCATCCACATTCGTTGTCTCAAATTCAGATCCTTCTGAGTGAACACATGATGCAAACTACGATGATTAGTAAACACCTGACACTTAACACCATAGAGGTAATGTCGCCAGATCTTAAGA